>NC_092863.1:100070152-100070688 GCF_032062135.1 Pyxicephalus adspersus | reverse complement strand
TCCTAGGGCCTTCTGGATGACCAGAGAACCTAGCTGCAATCCTCAGGGTTATAGGACAACGGGTCAGATCTGTGCACGTCTTAGGCCTCAGGACTGATATCGGATGAGAATCTGGTGTGTGCACAGCGCTCGACGTTCATGGTTTCGTCCTGGCGGATCCATGGACAATGAACGAAATCCGTCGTTCTCCTCCCTTTCCCTCTCCATAAAGCAGAACGGTACTGTATCTACAGCTCTCATTCATGCATCATTCAGTGTTTTGTCCTTGGAAAGGATCATGAAATATACTTTCCAAGAACAAATATTGCGCATGTGTACCCAGCCTTATATAGATACACTTGGTGTATGATGGCACCATGCCGCTATAATCCATTCTGATAGAATGACCATTGTAAATGTTCTCCTGTCATTTGAAGCGATGGAGGCCATACCTTTGTGAACAACCCTATTCTGCCTCTGTAAGGGGAAAGCATTAGTATATCTCATCACTCAGTTTCATGCTACTTAGGTGTCTTATATCCAGGAAAAAAAAAATA
>NC_092863.1:100063100-100069464 GCF_032062135.1 Pyxicephalus adspersus | reverse complement strand
TCTTGGTGTCTTGTTTATCTCTGCAGGTCATTTGGATCCAGGACTGCCTTCATGTGATAAATTACCCCCTAACGAGTCGCAGAATAACGAGGTTGAAGAAAACATTGCATCTTCAGGCAGCGAGGTAGAGATAGTCGGGGTTCAGGAAAATGCCAGGTACGTTCCTGAATATCAAACATTTAATGAAAAAAATGATTTATTCTGTCTACAGGAACCATTGCACCATTTATGTTCCAATTAGTCTTCCTTTCTGAACCAATGGTGATATTGGGGTTTTAGGTTTCCTGAACCATTAACCTCAAAAGAAGGTCTAAAGCAATGACATTCGCTCAAACATTTCCTGGTGGAGAATCTTTCAACAACAGTAATTGATTCTTCACCAGTAAGTGTTTCAGTGAATGTCTGAATCACTGCTTTATAAATAGACCCTAAAGTGTAAATCCTCACCATTTTATACTCTTTAAGGAGCAATAAGATTGACATTCCTGGCAATGTCTCTGAATAGTTTTTGGTAACAATACAGCAGGGGCGCTGAGTATTTTGTTTGTTTCATTATTTTAGAGAAATTAATGCACAAGAGGGAGGTGATTGCAGTCTCTCTTCCTCCCTGGGAAAAATGTATGTATAGCCTAAACTTTTTGACAATTGAATATTTTGAATAAAGATTCTAACCGCTGTCCTATTTCTACTGCTTTGCATTTGCTTGCTAGGTAGATTCACCTTTCGGTTTGTTCTAGTGACCATTGTTAGAAAGTGATGAAAGATCCAGATTTTTAGAATTACCAGCTAGGTTGAGGGGACTGTGAATCTTCCCATGGACATTTATTTTGGTGACAACTGTCTAAGAGGAAACAAATACAGATTGCAGACTAAAATACCCCAATGTAGTTGTACATCGGGGTACCCTATGGCTTTTTCATGTATCGTTGGTGTACAGAATATTGTGGGGAGATACATTACCAGGCATGGCTGATTCTAGCAGTATTTTAGGAAGTTCTTTCAAATATATTTAATGAATCTTTTTATGCTTTAGAGTTCATCCTAATAATTTTTAAAGCTGCAATGGAATAATTCTGTTAATTTTCTGTTACTTGTAGCATTATGTGTAGGCCTAGCACATTCCATCCAAATGACATCCTTGCCCAGACCCTTCCTTTACCCAAACTGGTGGGTTGCCCTAGCCAGCCCCTGTGGGTATTCCAAGACATGGTCATTGGTAATATTGGTGGAGTATAAAGTGGTATGCTTATGGCCATTGCTGGGCAGGCAAATCTTTCCTTAATGTAAGGCCCATCTACTTGTTCGTGTTTACATTTCTGTTTTCTGCTGACATTTGACAAGCTCCTCTGCTCACATCAGCCCCTCACTCCTCTTCTTCTATTGGTGCTACCCCGACAGTTTGCTTCATTGCTATTTCGGCATGCTTTCACCCATGGCATCTCTGGAAAACAGCAGTACCTAGTTTGGGATTTAGTTCTGTGGGGCCAAAGTACCAAACCTGCAGCCATTGACACTGTATTTCTGCGGACAGTTGTTTGTTTTTCTACTTAGGCCATGAAACAAGTAGTTTGCTGTAGGTAATGGTCAATCTTACTGTTATCTGTGCTATCCATGCTTTCTTCTTACATTACTGTTACATGTCTTCAGTCTGACAGCTTTCTGTAGAATTACATTTACCTAATATCCCACGCAGCCCTTTGGTAATGTCAGGGGCCACACTTGAGGAGTGATTTAAAGGGGGTCAATGGCGTCTTAAAGAGTCTGTGGGTTTACATTAGAGAGGAAAGACTGCCAAAATTTCATTCAATCATTCAGTGTACATGATTTGCACTCAAGTTCACCTCACAGATTTTTTTGTTATTTTAGTTAGAGGTATTGAGTCCATCAAAATCAACCACTAGGGATATAAACATACTACAAACCATCATATCCCAGATAAAACCATATATACATAGTATGTATAATTAGTTGTCTAATTATACTGAAAGTGGCTACCTCGATTCCTCCACTTCTTATGTCTACAAGACAACTAATTACATATACTACATACTATGTATATATGGTTTTATCTGGGATATGCTGGTTTGTAGTATGTTTATTTCCCTAGTGATTGATTTTTGATGGACTCAATACTTCTACCTAACATAATTTAAAAAAAATATGTGCCTCCAAACTAAGGAAGAATGTCACACAACCATTGTCTCTATTGGAAGACTTCACCTTTTTCTCCTTTTCTGGTGAAAATTCCTGATGTTTGATTTTCATTTACTTTTATAGCTTTTGCTATTTTCGTGCCGGTGTTTTGTGTCATAGGATGTTATAGTCACTTTGAGCTTTTGTAGGCCATGATAGGTTCCTCACTTGTGAAATTATGAGATGCCAATGTAAACACTGAACAGGATAGACCTCTGAAAAATAAATTTAATTTTTAATAACATTCTCTCTCTGCCTGACAGGTTTGTCCACCCTCGAGGTGGAGTTATACAGAGAGTATCATCATGGAAGCATGCAGCTGGCTCCCAGTATAACAGCTCCCACCAAACTCCATCATGGACAGGAGTGACTCCCCAGCAGAACTGGACTGCCCCTCCAGAAGTAGTTGACCTAACTCTGGACGAAGATTCAAGGCGCAAATATTTACTGTAAATTTGGGCCCTTTTTCTGTCCCGATTCCCCCCTCTTCCTCTGGCACAATCCTTCCTGTGAGGTTACACATGCTCTCTTCCAGGAGTCCAGGAATCATTTGATGACCCATGCATTAACAAGCACATTAATAACTTTTTTTTAATATTGTTTCACCTAAGCGGCCAGCCAAATCTGATTTTAGATTATACTGCCCCCCTCCCCACCCCTAAATGGCAATACCTATCCAGAATCATGGTATAAAGCACCTTTCAGTTCTTCTTACCTTATTATTGCTAATTTAAATGCTTTGTTTATAAAAAAAAAATAATATATGCATAAGTATTTATACTGTATGATTAGAAATAACATTGATAAGGATGGTTCCTCAGCACATCAAGCAATCACAAGCAGCTTGTTTGCTTTAGGAGTGTTTAGTTCAGGGATATATCCGTGTAGAACCGAGGTAGCCACTTTCTGACTATTCTGCTCTTAATCCTTCACTCTCTGCTGGAGGGGCAGCCATGTCCGGACATAAATTGGCCACTTCTGTTGTGTCCAGGAGATAACATTTTGTCTTGAGCTTAAATATTTTGGTGGTTAAGCTTTGATGTAAGCAGTAATTACTCGATTCATCTTCCACATACTGTTTCTCAGGCACTTGGGCTAAACCAGTACATTGAGTTGCAGCCCCAGAACTAGCATGAAACAGTTTATTTCAGGATTCGGGTAAGGCTGCTTCCATCATGTTCCAGTAACACAAGTGTTTACTTTTTTGACAGTCAAATATTATGAGATTTTCCTTTACAAATAAAGAGGATCCTCAGATCTTCATTTACAATCACTGAAATCACCCCTATTTGTGGTGTTCTATGTAACAGTAGAAATTTCATTCAGCTGTCACTGTGGCTCTTGGGTCTTGAAGCCTGGGACCGACCTTGGTTTTGTGGCTCAGGACTGGTCGCACACTGCTTTCAGCACATGGAGATACGTTTTCACTGGACTAATGTCTTTACGGAGTATCTGTCAGGACAGTAGGAGCAGTCCTTATGTGACAAAACTTCCAAAGCAGGTAACTATGAAAAGCTGCCTGCACCATGTATGTGGCCTTTTTAATGGCAGATTAGACTTTATAGTGGAACTTCAGGTACATATAAAACAAATACTCTGCATTCTTGTTATGTAATTACTAACCATATACCTAAATAAATAGGTATAGGTAAGTAATATTTCTGTAGTCTTCTGCACTGCAGACTACTGGAGGAAGAGACGGCACGGTCTGGTCAGTCTCAGCCATTTAAACATGCTTCCAAGAGTTGAGAGCAGAGGGTTTGTCCCTTTGGTGCGCTTTTTGAACTTTTATTATCCAATCACAGGCAAAGGGAGGAGAGGTGGCTAAGAAAGCAGAAACTAGGCAACTTTTTATACGTTTAGTCACAAGTCAGATGGGTGCGTAACAGGGTAGGGTTAAGCTCTGCACATGGAAGATGTTTGCAGCTAGTAAATAATCTAGGACAAATTAGGAATGTTCCCTGGAGTTCTACTTAAAACAGCCAGATCTGTCTGATATTTAGGCACCCCCCAATTCTTTGCAAATTCTTAGGTCACCCCACTATGTAATTTGTCTAATATTGCATTCTCTCTGTTGTAAATATAACAAAAGAAATGCATTTTGAGGAAAGTTAGAGAGTGGATTCCTTGCAGTAATTTCGCCTTTCAGAGATTCTAAGATTATCAGCCCCCAGTTTGTGGCCCAAACTGAAACACCCACATCGCCTTTCTTTTTTCTTCCATTCGGAGCCCTGGTATATTAGAGTGGACAGGAAGTAGTATTAGTTTTACCCTGTAGTGATAGGATATTTGAGCGGAGTTTTCCTGTCTTTGGAAGATGAGGGTGTTCAGAAAAAGCCATACGAGGAGTCAGAAATCCCTTTAATGACTCCCCTGCAGCTTGTGCTATGGACTGGCGGTAGTGATATTGTCCAGTTGTCTTTTACTGTTACACAAAGGCCTTTATTTAATGACATGGTGCATATAGCAATGTTATGCTGGTAAATTATTTTCAGAGCAGCCAGAATGGCAAAATAGTTTTGATTAATGTTAAAGAACATTTGCAAATTAGCTCATTCATTAAAGACCCGAGTCTTTTATGCCAGGCTCGGCTCTCTTATACTTTGCCTGCTCCAACTCTTCATAGTATTTTATCAAGTCCTCCAAAAACCATTCTCTTTTTGGGTGAACTTGCATTTTTAAAGAGACATTTCTTTTATCCCAATACATTTTTTTTGTAATCCATAAATGTAGCGAATGCGTTATAAGCGCTTATAGGTGTTGGTAGGCTTAGATCTAGAAAAGTCTTCATCTTCAGAACAGCCTGATGGTATCTGTTTGGGCATGTTGCTTTGTTTTAGCAAATTAACTGAACATGGGGGGAGAAAACAAGGATTAGCTACTTAGCCTTACCTTGGGTGACCCTAAGCATTGTGAGTAACCATAAATCTTTCGTGGTGCTTACCTAGAATTTTATGCAGCCCGGTGGCCGAACCAGAAAATGCTTTGAGTGACCGGTCAGCCCAGGGGTCGGCAAAGCGTTATGGCCACCAGGTCCGGCCCCGCCCTAATGGCTTCGCCCATCTACAGGGAACGCCCCCTGAAGTGGAATCCCTCTCCTCTGTATGCATTGCAGAGGAGAGGGATTTATCTTCAGGGAGCTTGCCCTATTTACCGCGCCGGCGTAAGTATCAACACCGGTCGCAGTAAATACGGGAGCAACTGCAAGGGGGCAGCACTGGAACTCCTGCGGCTCTGGTAGTTCCTAACGCCCCCGCCGGTATTAGGCCAGATCAGCCGAGGGGCGTTAGGCCGGAACAAACTACCGGCTAGGCCGTATCTGGCCTAAAGGCCGCAGTTCGCCGACCCCTGGGTCAGCCCATCACAGCATACTATATTGTTGGCTTGTGTTAAAAACCTTTCAAAACAGACATGTTTAGTGCTAATAAAATGACAGGTGTATATGTTATAGGGTGCCTTCATAGAGAGCTAGGCTTCTCTAATAATAAGAATGCTACATGCCAGTGTTTGGCACACTCTAAAACCAAGCCCAGTTGACACAATTGTGGTGCTTTACACCCTATGGGACTCCCCCACCCTTATAAAACATTATATACCTACAGAAAACGTATAGGTTTGCTGTATACAAAGTCCTTTGAACCTCTGAAATATTTTACCCTGGCTGCACTGCTGCTCTGACTTGTCCCTTTTAGCTTTTAGTTTTAACTCATTCCCCCGTTAACGTTTCAAACTTATCAAGCAATAATAAATACTTTCTTTTACATAATTCTTCTCTTTTCCCTTCCCTTACCATGCTCCCTGGAACACAAGGATTAGAAGGCCATTTTTTTTTTTTAATACAATCTCTATGTCCGGGGCAGCCTAATTTTGACTTCCAAACATTTACAACACTCACCTGTGTAATGCTTAGGTTTTACAAATCTCTTTGCCTCCCATTCATGTTATTGAGGCATATAGATTCAAGAGTCCAATCATTTCATCGAACAAAGACAACATTTATACGAGGTGTAATCATCTTCAGATTGTCATCAGAGCCAGTACTTCTTGCCCCATATGGTTTGTGCCTGTGGAGGAAGCCATATTGTATGATAAAAAAAGCTTAATCATGTACTGACTTGGAAAAAGTAATATGTAGGCAGCATTCTCAAAGAAAATGTATGGGTGACATGTC
>NC_092863.1:100060933-100061906 GCF_032062135.1 Pyxicephalus adspersus | reverse complement strand
GATCAGAAGGGGACAATCAATGGAACATGAGTGATCATGAGTGACTTTCAACAATAAATGTGTACTGTAGTCTTCTTCATGGAAAATAAGACATCCCCTGAAAATAAGACCTAGGGCATATTTGGCATTTCAAAAAATATAAGACAGTGCCTTATAATCGGAGAAACAGGGTAGTAATGCAGTTCAGTATATCCAGAGTATGCCCTGTTACACTTGAATGAATATATCTGTACTATATAATCAGAATGTTAAATGTGTAAATCAATGCAGTATGATGGCAGCAGAGTCAACAGGGTCAGTCCTGTGCCGGTTGCTTGAGCGTTTGTTACTTAAGTTCTGGATAATTGGGAGTTTACTATATCTTGTTAGAATGGTGTGTGTATATATGCAAAAACATCCCTCTTGAAATAATTTAGCCCGTAATTCAGGCTTCCTACAAACCGGGCTCCACAAGAACTGTGTTTATTTAGTATGAAGTTCTTCTCCAGAAACCAGATACCTAAATAAATTCTATTGACCTATGTGACTTATATTATACCTATCTTGAGTAACATGCAAATTCTACAAATGGGTGAATACAGAAAACCTGACAATTTCTGTGATTTCCAAGTAATACTGAACAAGTTAATTACATCACTGTCATTTTTAGTCCAGGTTCCCTAACACAGAACAAGATGGTCATATATAGATATATATATATATATATTTTTTTTTTGGTTAAGAGCATGCACATGAGCATATGTAGATACAGGATCATTTGACATTGTCTAACTAGGCTTCCTACTATTTGTGCACTGTTTTATTTTTTATTTTTCAGATGATTATGTATTTTAGTCTGTTGCTGTTTTAATTTTATTTAAGACACTACTTTTGTATTCCTTTAATCGATTTTTTGTTGGTCAAACTAGCTAACACAATCACTGGATGTATGTGGGTGTTCAGAGAAGTAAAGAATGCCTAGCTTCATTTTTTT
>NC_092863.1:100057616-100059027 GCF_032062135.1 Pyxicephalus adspersus | reverse complement strand
TCCTATTGAATGAGCTTGCTAGTATGCCATGAGAAATACGCTTTATTTGCAGCGACAAATCAGAATGTTTGGAAAGTCATGCGGCGTCATTATTCCTTATGACTTTTATGTCTTCATTTCCTTGGTGACTCAACACTTATTATAATTAATTTCGAATATTTGCAGGTGTGAATCTCGCAGACATGTGATCTATCGCTCACCTCTTGGTTCTGAAGTGGTTAAATACATAATGGATCCTTTGTCATAGCGCAAAGTGCAGAAACACATAACAGCCAATCAGAATTCATCATTCTGCTGTCTTTAAGCTTCTCATTTCTGATTGGCTGTAATGGTTTACAGCACTCCACTGCTGTTTGCGCAAAGCAAAATAATTCTTTTTTTTTTCTTATTTCGTTTTCATCTAGTTTTGGTCTTCTGGGGCAGGGAGGGGAAGAAATAAGAGTGTTATAATAAATACATATATTTTTTGGTGCAAGACGAGACCTTCTGTTTTTGAAAATGTCTGTAGAATAAAAGTTACAACTATTTTAAGACCGAATAAAATAGAGTGAATTATTTAAACAACATTGCTTGACTTTTCTATTGAATGGTTTGTCATTTCTGTTGTACTGAGATGAATGTTGTCTTGCAGGATGTTGCGGTTTCAGAGAGAATGTCACTAATTTATTTTATTTGGCTTGATATTATTAAACACTGGATGCCAGATAGTGAAAGCTAAACTCCAGACTTCCCTGTGCTTGCACTGGTTTCCCTTCTCTGCTGAAGTTATTTTCACTGTCCTAAGTGGGAAAAGCATGAGTCTGCTTTAGGAAATACCCAAGCCATTGTTTAGAATTACTGTCTCTGTGAACTTTCTGTAATTTGCAAATATCATTTGTCTCATTCAGATTAGAAAGATTTAAACAGACTTGGTTTTACCTTGCAAAAGCCCAATTTACCTTGTTTCCAAGTTCAAAAATTTACCTTCTATTAAAAAAGAGGTGTGTAATAATAATCCAGCGCCAAATTCAGCCTTATACTTTGCAAATCACTAAGGAGAAGGTGTGGGTTGGGTCTTGTTGGGTTTATACTTAGTTGCCCTCTAGAGGTGAGAAGAGGGAACTGTACCTAAAGATTTATATCAGTCAAAAAGTTCAGGGATACATAAAGGCCTAAATTGCACAGACTGCTTTCCCTGCATTATAACACCAAATAATGGGTATTTTTTGCCCATATGCCAAACTATATTGTTTGCACATTGCATTTTTTAACTGCAAAGAACATGCAATTGCAGCATTTGATAAATATATAACACGTAAACCATTCCACTGAAAATAATGGAAGCATTTAGAAGGGTTTAAAGTGTACCCAAAGTCTGGATTGTGGTAAAGTATTTCTTTTTTCTCCTCTGATACATAATAAGTCACACACC
>NC_092863.1:100053073-100056270 GCF_032062135.1 Pyxicephalus adspersus | reverse complement strand
ACTGACCACCAATGTTAGCTGTGAATATCGTAATTCTAGCCGGGGTCCCCTGAAGTCCTGAAAGTTATTTCCAGGGTTCCCTCTATGATAGGTTGAGAGAGAATGGCTTAAGGAATTAGCATTATACTATTATAATATATATAAAATGTATTAATATTATTCTCTCTTGTATCTGTTCATATGCAAAATTATTATTATACCCTCTTGTATCTGTTCATATGCAAAATGTTTTACTTATAATGGGGTAAGAGCACAGGGTTACTATAAAATTTTAAACTTTGAAAGCTTATTAAGAAAAAAAAAAACTTGATAGTTTGTGATATACAGAAAACCCTCTATTATAGAGATGAGGGATTGTTTATTAGTTTTAACACACTTTTTGTTTTCATTTTTTGGAACTCTCTCAAACAAAACCTTAAATTCCTGTGCATAAAAAGCATGCCTGGGTAACTTTTATTTTCTTGCGTAACTGATTGCTGTGTTTGCCTGAAGTGAATTAACGGGTTCCAAATTTAGGACCTTCATTTATCTCCTTTCCCTGCGTTCAGTTTGGTAATCATCGTCTGATAATCAGGTTGAGCTGATGAGGGTGACATTACTAATCAGGGTCTGTAATCACTTACAGTCACCTACTGTGCCAGCGGCTCTGTGATAAATTATTCTTCATTTGCAAGATCTTCTATCGGGTGCGGGTATAACCTTATCTATCATTCCGCAGGAACAAAGGACCGTTAGAACAGTAACATTTACATAAAAATCTGAAAGATCTAAATCGGGGAAAATAAACTCCATCTGGTGCCCAGGCCATAACCCTACCCAGCATCTGATGGAGTTAGTCCCTGGTGCTTAGGTATGAAAAGGGTACTTAGAAAAAAAGTTTTGTCTTGCCCAGGTGGCAACTCTGCATGTTTTTATATTTTGGGGCTTGATTTTTACATATGACACTTTTTTTAGCTACCAGTTCCATCGCTGATAGACCTTGGACACGTCTGACCACCATCCTATGGCTATGACGAAACAATTCCAGGTACATTAAAGGATATCCAAAATGGCATATTAAGCTGCTTGTAGACACGCGCCTTTTATAAGGGACCTCATGTCACATGCACAAGTTTTTATGTAAAATGCCAATCCATGTCACCCCTGGCACAATCAGTGTCAAATTGAACTTTACCCTTTTGGAACATTTTATGATTATGTGACTATTGTTTACCACTTATGGTTTTCCTATTGTTTCAGAACCTTTTGAATTACTGATCTGGAACTAAGAAAAGTGGTTAAAGTACTGAAGAAAAAGGATCAGCATGGCAGGCAACCAGCTTTGGCGCTAAGCAGTTCCATAATTTTCTCAGGTGAGGTTTCCTTTAAGAGGCAGACATGGCAGTGACCTCAATGCAATAGAACAGAACAAATCCATTTTGGGAGCATTGACTTGTCTGCTATTATTAGTTTGTTTCCTATAATGTAGCAGAAGAAGCAAAATGTCCACAAGGGGGCAGTCCTGTATAGTATAGATTTATGGAATATATATCTTGTGAAATGAGCTGGAAAGTATCTCAGCCACGGCTTCACCCTGAGGAAGTTTGTCTTCTTTAGGTTATTATAATTATTATTATTATTATTAATAAACAGGATTTATATAACGACAACATATTATGCAGCGCTGTAAATAAAAGCATTAAATAGGTTGTGTTCAGACTAGCTGTTTCAGGCAGTTTTACTACTCAAAACTGCTTGCAAAAACAGTTACATTGGACCTAATACATGCATGCATTATCTATTGACAGGTGGCAGCATTGGGGGAAGTTTGACGCCACTGCTGTCTCCATACACTTGGAATAGGAACCCCTTGCAAGGCCTAAAGATGCTTGCACATGTGTTGCAAATGAAGGTGTTTTTAGCCCCTAGGACCTTTTTTGACCTTTTTATTGTCCAGTAAAAAAAAATGGGGTTCCTAATATTGAAACCAGACACTTTAAAAAGCTTGGGATGTTCCTGGATAGAAAGTAGGAAAGCAATCGTGTGCCCCTCTCCTATCCATAAGACATTGTTTGGAATCTGCTTTTCCAAAAAAGGGGATAAAAACCATATAGACCACCTCCCATTTGGTAAAAAACAGACCCCACCTGCCCCCAATGACAGCAATGGCCATCTTTGGGGGGGAGGGCCTTATTCCCGTAATGTAATCCCTGTGATGTGGGGGGAGCCTAATTCAAACCTGGAAGCCCCCAAGGGGGCCACCAGATATCTGCCCCCTCTTTCTGGAGAATGAATACAAGGTTAACAATAGTTCCCCTTGTCTATTCCTTCTTTCTTTTTGTTTTTTGGCAAACAAAATTCCAAAGGATCTTTTATGAATAAGAAACGGGTCACACACCCTATTTCCTATCCAGAGAGCCCCCAAGCCTATTAGAGGGCCTGGTATCACAATAGGGGAGACCCCACACTGATTTTTTTTTTCCCAAGTTTTAGGCATTCAGAACAAAAAAACTTCATGCACTTTTGTAAACAAGATAAAAGGCACATAAATATAATCATCATAAGTAACAATTAACCCCCCTAGCGGTCTAATTCTGTCCAAACTTCCATGCAAAAAATGTTACAATTTTTGTAAATGTATTTTTCATTGTAGGCCTTTAATTCTTAGGCATAACTCACCAATATTTAATACATTTATTACATTTAATATTAAACTTTAAATTAAAAAACACAAAAATCTGTTAAAAAATATATATTTTTAAACATGTAATGTAAGTGTACAGTAGCATATATAATATAAATATATATAATTTAATTGTATATATAATATATGAATATTTCTTTGTATTGGACTGGATACAGGTATTTCATATTGAATCCAATACAAAATGATTTGAAATTCCCGCCAATCCTCTGGTCCTCACCAGAAACCCTGGAGATCGTCTCTGCACTTCGCCGCTGGAGATCGAGGAGGAAGGACGTGTCCCCAGGGCCCACGGAGACCAGCAGAACGACAACTGAGCAAGATAAGTGTTTTTTTTTTTTTTTAGTTAAAAGCGACCCTGAGTGCGACTCGGGATTATCTCTAGGGGGGTTAACAAGAATTAGCTATCCAGGCAATATCAAATATACCCGACGCGTTTCGCGAACAATAGCAAAATAGCAGCGTAGTGCCAGCTGAAGCTAATGAAAAAACACAAATATTTCAAACAAATCAC
>NC_092863.1:100047838-100051606 GCF_032062135.1 Pyxicephalus adspersus | reverse complement strand
AGATGGTACTGTAAGCCAAAGGAGGATATGAGACTACCGAGAGAGGAGGTGTACAGAGACTTCGTACAAACCTTAGTAAAATACCTTTTAAGATTGAGATAAAATCTGACTAACTGGCCTGACCTGGAGCAATTGTACTTTTGCAGAACAAAATGCTATTATTAGTATACGATATTCTGTGCATTCACTGATTTATGTGAAATCTCAGTACTAGACACACAAGGTCTCTTTCTAGGAAGAGGTGACTCATTGACAACTCTATGAATTCATGAGAGGATAGACTGGTAAGTGGGAACATTTTGTGAAAAGAGAATGATTGTGTTTCTGATAAATGTCCTGCCCCCAACTCAAAAATTCTATGGATCTACGAATATATCACCAGATCTGCTGTCAGTGAATTTTCCTTTCGTGAATTTTTGTTACGTTCTTTGCCCCTGATTTATTAAGGCTGGGAAGGATACATAGTGAACCTGTGTGACCCAGCAAACCTGGAATGGATCAGGTCCTGGACTGAAAACATTTGCTAACAAAGAAATGCATTTCAGGTTTGGTGGATCACCCAGCTTCACTGATGAAAGTGTATCCTCGCCAGCCTTGGAGAGCTTTATTAAATCAACCCCTTTAGGTCTAGGGCTGGGGGATTGGTTGCATTTAAAGTGGACCCATCACCAAAATTTTTACTTTACATAAAACCCCTTTTATGTAAAATGAAAAATATCTTCTTTTTTAAGTTTAAACCCATTTAAAAAAAAATGTTGAAGTCCTTTATTTTCTGTCCCTACTGCTGCTGTAATAAAAGCAGAATGGGAGCGCAGAGCCTTCCGAGATACCAACGTCACGCATCCCTGGAGGCTGCTGGCTGCTCCTTCTGAGCATGCCTGATATCGGGCTTTTTCCTACATGGGAAAAAAATGCAGATCTCACGCATGTGCAGTTTTTCCTGGATCACCCAGGTTCTCTCATGACATTCCACCTGACAGCTATAATAAATCAGTAAGTGTAGCTTACTAAATTGTGTTGTGAATGAGCTATAATAAAAATTAGAACTAAATTTAAAAAAAAAAAAACACTACACTTACCTTTAACCCCGCAGACCCCTGGATGGCGCTGGACCTTCCAAAAATCAATCTGGGATTCTTCTTCATCCCGGCACCAGATGGAAGCACCAGACGCCGCCATCTTCAGTCTTCTCTTCTAGTCTTCTTGCTACGTCACCCAATCTGGCACGGCGCAGGCATGAGATCAGGTAACTACGCTGTGAAGAGGCAAAAAAAGAGAGCCGATCTCACTGCGCATGCATGATATTTGCATCTCTTTCCTGTTGGTGGAAAAAATGCTCCTTCTGCGCATGCCTAACATTGGGCATGCGCAGAAGCAACAGCCAGAGCCTCCCTGGATACGTGACGTCGGTATCTCAAGAGGCTCTGCGCTCCCATTAAGTCTTGGCATGGGGCAGTGCTGCACCCTTTTTAAAAAAAAGTGTGTTGCACTTTCAATAAAAAAAACAACATTTTTACTTTATTTGGAAGGGTTGTTTACCCTTTTATGTAAAGTAAAAATGTTGGGTTTAGGTACGCTAAAAGCAGAAAGCCATTTCACATGATACAAAAGACCCCCCCAACCTTCCTAGCTCTAAACTGTCCAATGAATATTCAAACTAAAAAATATGGATAATATACAGAAACTGCAAATGGATTTTGTGTATCTTTTAAGTGTTTGTCATAAAGCAAGCAATTACAATCTAATAAAATATATTAACAAGCCCAACATGTCCACATAAATACCGCTAGTAATTACAACTATATTTCTTTTGTAATAACTGGATATAACTGTGCAACAGAACGCCGCCGTCCTCATACCTATATCTGTGTTTACTCTTGCAAAGATTTCCAATATACACAAGGAACAAAGGACTGGACGAATTACGCCAATTAAATTCAAGGTCAGCGTTTCAGTGGTGGAGCTAAATGCACGGGATTTGATCATTGATTTCACTTCAATTACACTGGTAATTAGAGCTCACTAAATCCGCTATGACAATTAGCTATGTTTAATCTGCAAGTGAAAAAAAAAAAAGCGTTCTTTAGTGTTTAGTGTTATTTAAGTGTAGCACAACTAACAGTCTGTAACTGGCGGTGTTTTGCAAGATTTTAAGATTTAATAACTGAGACTGGATCTAATAAAATGGTGCAGAACTTAATTCTTGACGTCTGAACTGTGTTGGCAATGTACCACCAGTGACAATACCTTTGCTCTGGCTAACCAAAATACCATACCGGGGCGGGCAGCCATAGAGGTACTGCATTTGCTTCATATATTATAATTTTCCTTGGCAGCCATATTATGCCAGGACATACATGTTTATTGATAAATCATGTTACTGCAGACAGGACCCAGAGGGTGTATTTTTAAGCTCCAGTAAAAAAATATTTGGAAATGTAATTACAAACATGTAGGACTTTGTATTTGCATTTGACTTTCTTTGGCCTCTTGTAATCTGCCATACCGCTAGGTAGGCAAAGGGCTCCTCTAGGGACCAAGACAGTCTAGGTTGCCAGTATTATTATTAAGCAGGATTTATACAGTGCCAATATATGTACATTAAATAGGGGTTGCAAATGACAGACGGATACAGGAAGTGACGCAGGAGGAGATGAGATCCCTGCCCCGAAGAGCTTACAATCTAGGAGGTGGGGGAAGTATCACACAATAGGAGGGTTTGTTGCTTGCAAAAATACTGGCAGGGATGTACTAACTGGAAGAGAAAGCTTAGTAAGCTCATCACTCTGCTGCTTCTCGTTCAATGTCCAGTCATAGGCTAGGAACAGGTAGGTGACCCAGCTCTCCTGCAAGTGGACAAGCCAGGTCAGCAAATGAGAGGAATAAACAAGCTAATTATCAATGAAGCAAGGCAAGATATCTAGCAAGAGGTCAGGGCTACAGAATCCAAGGCCCCTATAAAAAATTTTGTTTTACACTCACAGGGGTTATTTAAAGGCTGCCAGTAGGGGGAGCATTTTACACCCGGATATGTCTGGACTGGGACCAGCGTGGCCATAAATAAGACTACTTCTGGTGTATTGTTTTCAGAATTGGGGTGTAGTCCAGGTTCTAAATAAAGCAGATGCTTGCTGTAGTGTGCCAGCTCTCATTTATACTGGTGAAGCCTCCACAGGATCCCTGGGAGAGTCAGCTTGTATGTAAAAGGATGAGTACCAGGCCATAGTACCAGGCCATAATACCAGGCCATAGGGATCAGTTCATACATTTTTATTTGTCTCAATGAAAAGACCTCTGTAAAGACCAGAGTTGAAAACCATTGTGTTTTAGGGTCATTCATAAACTCTTCATGAGGGTATAGATTTGTTGTTATATTTATCTGGCTGCTCATGCATTCAGTGAGTTTCCAACTACAGACTATTAAGAATTAAATTCCAAAATAAACAACTCTTTTATATTAGCTCTAATGAAAGGAAATTTGTGTATAAGCCTGAAAAAGAACTGGCTTTTTACCTCTGTTTTATTGTGACATATAAACAGGTATTACTGGACCGATCCATTAGGTTTTTATACCTGTGAAACCATTATGAAGAATTTCCCTTACTTCCTGCCCCAAGAACAACAGGAAAGGAAAAGGGAAGAGTGCAAATTATGTTCTTTTTAGGTTGTTATAATATCTAACTTAATGTAATTCATCTTATTGTCTCAAAGAGTGTCTCAGTTTTATGAATCTTTTTTCTGTAATTGTATTGTGGATATATTAGTTGC
>NC_092863.1:99844529-100046818 GCF_032062135.1 Pyxicephalus adspersus | reverse complement strand
ACGCACGGCTCTAAGACTTTTCTAGAGCTGCCCCGACTCTCTGGAATGGTCTTCCTCGTCCTATTCGGCTTGCTCCTATTTTCTGCTCATTTAAAAGAGCCCTAAAACCCATCTTTTCAAACTTGCCTACCCATCTTCCACTGTCTCTTAAACCCTACTACTTTTCACCATTCCATATCCCCCCTCCTATTGTGTGAGACTTCTCCCACCTCCTAGATTGTAAGCTCTTCGGGGCAGGGTCCTCTCCTTCTCGGATGTCACTGTCTGTATCTGTCTGTCATTTGTCATAGCAACCAATTTTGTCCAGTGCAGCATATTATGTTGGAGCTTTAAAAATGCAGTTATTATTTATAATAATAATAATAATAAAAAAAATTATAAAATAATAATAAAATGAAGAGGTGTGAACAAGTCTAAAACCAGACAGCCCTGTCTGTGCTAGGAGATGAGGGGATTCTGAGCAAAGAAGAGTCATTCTGCAATGCATATTATATGGTCTCTTCAATTCTTTAGGTTAATTTCCCATCACAGCCAAAAAGTTTCCCGTTCCACCTACTCCTAGCCATCTGTGCCTATATCTGCTGCCATTATTATTATTATTATTATTATTATTATTAATAATAATACGATTATATACTATAATACTATTTATATTATAAATATACTATTCCTTGAGATTTATATATATATATATATATATATTTATATATATATATATATGTAATCTCCCAAATGGAAACACACATCAGATCAGCTCAGTGTTTGTCAATTAGCGTTTCTCCTGAGGTTGCTGGGGGTTCCTTGAGCAATGAGCAGTCTACAATCTGGGATGCGACCTCTCATGGTTCCCCTTCCAGTAGAGGAGGCCAATGATCACTAACTGCTCTCCATGCAGTCAACTGGTCTTCTAGCCAAACCTTGCATTGTGACATTACGATACCACTGCTTTAGGGCTACAGGACTCAATAAGTACACTTGTAATGGACGCCTTTGTTATTCATTAGACAATGTTCACCAAGAAGTACTCTTGACACAACAAGAAAGATCCCGCAACTACACAGATCAGATTTTGAATCTTTTGGAATTTGGATGGTTTTGTGTATAAATGGCCTTTTCAGATGATTTCACAAAATGAGTTAAAAGGTAGGGGGAATGACAAC
The DNA here is from genome assembly GCF_032062135.1 of Pyxicephalus adspersus. Taxonomy (NCBI): domain Eukaryota; kingdom Metazoa; phylum Chordata; class Amphibia; order Anura; family Pyxicephalidae; genus Pyxicephalus; species Pyxicephalus adspersus. The sequence continues at coordinate 100,045,658 of NC_092863.1, read as the reverse complement.
ATAATTTTTGTTTTGTTTCACTTGTTTTAAAATAAAAATAAAATAAAAATGACAATAATATGGTACTGAACCTAATAAAGAAAACATATTTTAAAAAACTACATATTCCCCATACAGAATACCTGCATTTTGCATGAGCATTGATGGCCGCATCAGCAGTCAAGTCTCTCTTGCAGCTCTGTGACCTGGGAATGCATGGACACCAGGAATTACTGGAAGACAATTGGACATCAATCATTTTAAATGCCCCATCTTCCCTCATGTAACCCATCTCTTCATCCTATGTATGAGAGCACACACGGATATTGATTGCCGTTCCCAGGAAATATCTTTTTAAAGAATAATTACTTCTAAGAGAGGTTCTATTGATTTGTGGTAAATATGTTACCTTTCTCCATTTTATAATGAACAAGTTATCTTTAGAAGCTCTCATACTAAGGTATAGTTTTCTCTTGTGATTTCCATTTTATTTCACAATGATACAAATGTCTAATAGACTTTGGTTAGTTTTTTTTCAGTTTATTTACTAAACTTTATTGATCTGTATTTGCAACAACTTTTTTAGGAAGTGAAAGCCAATAGGAGCTAATCAGAACATAATTAGTGGTACAAAGCATTGGTCAGACCTCATCTGGAATATGCAGGATATTATGGAGTTGGAGAGAGTGCAGAGAAGGGCAACTAAACTAATAAAAGGAATGGAGGAGCTCAGATAGGGCTGCATGTGCTTTTGTAATGTCTGCTCTCTAGGGGTCAGAATACAGCAATGCAGCAGATGAAAGGGAAATGTAGAATTGTTGCAAGAATTGTGCACTTCTGTTGAGAGCTTGTTAAAGATCCCATATCATACATATAGAAATGGGTGTTACTTTGTATATTGCAGTAAAACTGTAATGTCATCTGAAGCTGTTATTTATCAATTCCACGAAATATTTTTTAATTCTGTGAAAGGAGTTGGGGATGATTAAGTGCAGTCTTTCTCAACTTTTTTAACATGGGATAACTTTTACTTATAAATTCCTTGAGGTATATATATATATATATATATATATATATATATATATCTCAAGGAATAGTCTTACTTTTACTTAGATTGTAAGCTCTTTGGGGCAGGGTCCCCACCTCCTCTTGTGCCATTGTTTATGTCTATCATTTGCAACCCCCATTTAATGTACGACACTGCGTAATATGTTGGTGCTTTATAAATAATTGAGGTTTAATAATATTGGGAATACATGTAGAACAAGGTTGTTTTGGGGGTTTCTTTAAAAGACACCAAAACACCAGAAGCCCAGAATCGTTCCAGGCAGTTAAAGACCCCCAGTGTATCTCTGCACCAAATCCAATTAAAAAATTTATTGTCGCACTAATAATAAAAAAAACTAGTACAAGAGAGGTGAACATAGGCACCATCATTTGCAAAATAAAACTACACACTAGTCAGCACGACAATCCTGACCCAATGGACCTGATTTATTAAAGCTCTCCAAGGATTTTCATCAGTGAAGCTGGCTGATCATGCAAACCTGAAATGGATCTGTTCCAGGTTTGCTGAATCACACAGCTTTACCTATGAAAATGTATCCTCTCCAGCCTTAGAGAGCTTTATTAAATCAGGCCCAATATCTTTGTTGCTGCTTCACAAAAATACACAGATTGCGGTGTGTCTTGTTACCAAAAATTATTCTTTATGTGTCCAGAAAGGATAATGATGGGAAAAAAGGACATGGATAGGGAACAGGGACACCAGGTCTGATTCTGGTACACAAGTAGTCACAGCTATGAATAAACCAATACCATAGTCGTAATCCTTAACATAAGATTAGGAGATTTGGGATATTTGGCTTTCTAGACATGTGCTGTTTTGCTGGTGGCAGCATATCGTCCACTAATGATGCACTTTGCATTAAGCATGTCAGCAGAAACATCGGCGCTCAGCTCATAAACAGGATGAAGGAATAGTTCAGCTGGACCATTATATCAACTCCCAGAGCACTTGTGTGGTGATCTCACCATAAATAGTGTCAGATCGTCCTTATGTAAGGCAGAACAGCCATCGCTAGAATAGCAAACAATACAGAGGCTTGGAGCAAGTCTTCCGGGGATAAAACATGGCGTGCCTGTCCAAAGCTTTAAACCAGACAGAAAATATATGAGTGGATGTTCAGCAGATTTATTCCAGGGATCTGTTTAGGTTATAATAAATTACATACCAGTAAATGGAGTAATATACAGCCCTTATTCCTCTATAGCAGTGTTTCCCAACCAGGGCTCTGTGAAACCCTAGGGTACCTCCAGGGGGTGCTAGGGGTTCCCCGAGCAATTTGTACCTCTCAGGTCAGTTTTGGTGATCTTTTTGGCTATCTGTAATGATAATCCCAAGGGGCAGCAATGTAAGAGGAATTCTCCCCCACACTGTGTGTGTATATATATATATATATATATATATATATATACCACCACACCAATATAATGTGAGCTATGGATATAGTAATTATAGCTGAAGTCCTAAAGGTTATTTCAGGGAAACCCAACATTTTTGAGTTGTTACAGAAACAGGAAATGAGAGGAAATCTTTCAGTGGAAACCAATGACTACTAAGTTCACCAAAACATTCACAGTTACTGTAATAGAAACACATTGACCAGGAAGACCCTCAGCCAGTGAATGTCAGATTCCTTGCTTTATAAATAGACCCTTAAGAGGGGAAACCATTTTGCTTTGGATGGACCTCTCCACTGAAAAGGAAGGAGATACTTCCTAAAGGCACACAGACTTGAAAAAATAAACAGGGGCCTAATTAATCTTATTAAACAGGATTTATATAGCGCCAACATATTACGCAGCGCTGTACATTAAATAGGGGATGCAAATGACAGATAGATACAGACAGTGACACAGGGGGAGGAGAGGATCCTGCCCCGAGGAGCTTACAATCTAAGAGGTGTGAGAAGCAGAACTCAATAGGAGGGGGATATGGAATGATGGATAAGTAGTGAGGGACCCTGCCAGAAAAGCTTACAATCTAATCTTCACTATTCTATGGATTTTCATGCACTTTAGGATTCACCCACTGTTTAGCCATCTTTTATCACATCTTTAGTCTGAACTGCCGAAGTTCTTTGAACAAATGCAATTGGTTGTTTTTTTGTCACCAATAAATTTTATTTATTTATTTTTTATTGTTATTATACCTATATTACCTATTTTTAATATACAATTGCCTAAGGTGCTCAATGATCCCCTGATGCTTTTATTCTGAATTATTTGAAACCTATGTCATTTCTTCAATCCTGCAACTGCTGGTATATTATGAAAGGTATAAGTGAACAGGTATTGCTTACTGCAGAACAGAAGCCATTTTGTTTTCCAACACAGGTCATGAATAAAGATATAAATATATATATATATATATATATATATATATATATATAATCTAATCTTCACTATTCTATGGATTTTCATGCACTTTAGGATTCACCCACTGTTTAGCCATCTTTTATCACATCTTTAGTCTGAACTGCCGAAATTCTTTGAACAAATGCAATTGGTTGTTTTTTTGTCACCAATAAATTTTATTTATTTATTTTTTATTGTTATTATACCTATATTACCTATTTTTATTATACAATTACCTAAGGTGCTCAATGATCCCCTGATGCCTTTATTCTGAATTATTTGAAACCTATGTCATTTCTTCAATCCTGCAACTGCTGGATTATTATGAAAGGTATAAGTGAACAGGTATTGCTTACTGCAGAACAGAAGCCATTTTGTTTTCTAACACAGGTCATAAATAAAGATATATATATATATATATATATATATATAATATTTTACTAGATATGAGGCTCTATATTACACTTTTGTGAAATTGGAGGTATCCATCACTTTCCTTTGAATCAAACCTATATACGTCAGGAGTTCCATCTCAGGGCATGCCAGTTCTGTATTGTGAAAAAGATGTGTACATTGTGGTTTTAAATTACCTTGGCGGTATATTACCATGTCATTACTCTTATCACTGTTATTACATGGAAGACTTGCCAACGTACAGCAGAGCAAAAGGCGAACTCAGTTCTTTGACAGTCAGGCGGTGATTTATTGTTTCAATGAAATCTCCGTTAGGGAAGGTCGTGAACTGCCATTATGTTTCTGTGCTCCTTCAGTGGTAAAATATATTCCCTTTACACCATAAAGAGAATATTTCTTGGCCAGTGTAGGATCATTGTAAAAATCATTAAAAAATGGCATTAAAAAAAATCAACATTAATGGTGAAAATGTAGAATTAAAAAGATGGTTTTGGGTCTTTTTTTTTGCTTTACAGTAATAGTAGAGTAACCTAATCCCTAAAATGTTACAAAAGCTTTAAAGCCAAACTTTGGTTGCAAGCTTCCCCCCTTCTTTGTTGTAGCATTCACTCCATGTAAAATAGTCAGACCCCTTTACCCCTTTACATATGTCCCCTACCTTATTCTTTCTGCAGTGCCCAGGTGAAAAAGACTCATGGAGTTATGCTAAAAATCCAATAAAATCTAATACAAAGCAATATATTGCTTTGCATATCGGCTAAAATATAAAATCTGAGCACCTGCACCAAGGACCTTTCTATCTGATGATTCCTACTTTGAGCATTTCCTAAGCAGAAAAAAATGGTGTGGATTAGGCTATGTACACACGTCATGATTACCGCTGGACGTAAATGATCATCATTAGTCTCGGGCGAGAATCTGACATGTGTACAGTGGTCACTCGACATCGTTTATGGATCTGTCAGGACAGATCCATGAACAACTGCTATACAAGAGATCAAGAGATTGGAGCACAGCGGGGTGCTGTTTGCTCGTCCTCCCCTCTCCATAGACCAGAACGGGTGCTGTGTGTGTACAGCGCTTGTTCATTCATCTGTCACTGGAAACAATAATGCAAGATTACTTCTGGCGATGTTATGCCAGTTACCTGCGAAGTATGGGTTACCTGAGCTGAGTAGAGACCCCACCAAGAACTTGTAGGGCACAGAATAGTACATCCAGTATATGTGTTCCGGGCACAATTTTGGTTGATTTTAGAGTTAACCTCTCTAGAGGTAACCCCGAGTGTGACTCGGGGTAGAAAAAAGTTGCTAAAAGCGGTAACCCCGAGTCACCCTTGGGGTATGTAAACCTGTAAGAAGGTTAGTAAATAGAGCGCTTACCTGATCCGCCGGCGTCCAGCGCCGCAATCTCTGTCTTCTTTCTTCTACTTCCGGCCGGCTTCTGCTTCCGATGAGTCACCGGTGAGTTCCCGGTGACGTTGGAGCGTGTGTACGTTGCTGGCAGGGCGGGAAATTCAAAATCCATTTGTATTGCATTCAATACAAAATAACTGTATTGAATGCAATACATTGGATTTTTATGTGTAAAAGCAGTACATTGTTTTCAAGAACATTTATTTTACAGTATAATAAAATAGTATGAGTATAATATGTATTTTTTTTTTTATTTAGATATTTTATTTTATTCAATTTATTGTTTTTACATGATTTTGTGTTTCAAACTTTATTATACTCATACTATTATATTATACTGTAAAATATATCTTCATGAAAAACAATGTACCGCTTTTAGACATATAAAACCAGAAAGAAATGAGGTTAATGTGGCAAAAATCTTACTAAGAAAAAGCAATGATACTGTTGATTAAATATGTGATCTAGCTTCATTACAATTTTGTTTCATTAAACAAGGATGCAATTGTCCTATACCGTCTTGAAGAATGCTGGTTGAAGCTCAGTGAATTCTTTGTTACATAGTTTGAATAAAGACATAAAGTCCATAAAGCTCCACCCCTAGGGAAATAAACATATCCCAGACATAAAACCCTAGTTGATCCAGAGGAAGGCAACAAACCCTAATAAAGGTCCAACAAAGAAAAAAAAAATCCTTCCTAATCCTGTGAGGCAGTCGGATGTTCCCTGGATCAGCGGTCTCTGTTATCTTTACTTTAAATACTTAATCCCCGGTTATATTCTGTGCTTTTAGAAATCATCCAGCTTTTTTTTTAAAGCAATCTATAGTAGTTGTTGAAACTACTTCCTGAGGGAGACGATTCCACATTTTCACGGACCTTACAGTGAAGAATCCCTTCCTTATCCGAAGCCTAAACTTCTTTTCCTCCGGACTCAAAGAGCGCCCCCTTGTGCTATGTAATGATTTTAAAGTGAATAATGGGGAAGAGAGTTCTCTATATGGACCATTAATACAGGGTGATCATATTCCCCCTTATACGTCTCTTCTCAAGGCGTGAAATCATTTGTTTTAGGTATTCAAATACTTGTGTGACTCAGAAAGAACTTTACATGTGATCAACATGACAGACAATCGACTACCATTTTTAAAAGCAAAGTTTCTGCATTGATAGAAGGAACTAAAGATAAAAAAAGGCAACATTGTACCTTCAGAAAAAAGTTCTATCCCTGGCAGGTTAGATTGTTCTCACAACAAAGATTTAAAAAGATTTTTAGAAGGAACAGCTTATTTAGAGCGTGTTAAATGCAATTAAAATTATAAAAGCACTTCCAGTTTTAAACATTTTATAAAAGTTTTAGCACATGATCTTTTTAGATTCTACAGTCAGGGTCTTGCAGTGGCACGAGCGCTCTGAATGTGGGGAATGGCGATGTCCAGCTGGGCTGCCTCTCCAATCGATGAAAAGTTAATATAATTACTGAATTTCACAGTTCACTTGGAACAAAAGCTCCGAATGTCAGTACTTTCTGCTAATCCCTCGGAGAACTGCCAGTACCAGAATTCTAGAGTACTGAAATGGATTAAAGGACATATAAGAAGAAAAAAAAGAATATATATAATAACACTTATTGTGTTTAGGTGAATTGCTTGGAAATTAAAGGAGTGACTTACTTGCAGACACGATATGGCACCATCTACCCACTACCACCCACCTATCCATCGCTGAAGCCCCTGTAAGAACTAATATTTTCTGATACTAACAATTCTGCACTTGGTGTTTGAGAAACCAAAGGTTTTAGCTGTGTCACATGTGGACAGGCAGAACTTTATTCGGACTCTTCTGGCCTAAATTAACACCTAAAGCAGGGGTGTCAAACTATGGCCCGGGGGCCAAATCTGGCCCCCAACATCCTTTTTTTTTTGCCCCCCAAAGGGATCCTAAATATGAACTGCAACTTGCCCGCCGCTTCATTGAAGTAGCGCCACTACTACAATTCCTGGCATCACTCGCGTCTATAGAGCAGCGGGCTCTCTGCCTATTTCGTGGCCCCACATTGGACTGTTTTATAGACGCAAATAAATCCAGGAATTTTAGTAGTGGGGCTATTTCAATGAAGAGGGGGTTTCAGCGGCGGGCCACTCATAAGATTTAGCTCCGCATTGGCTGCATCCGGAATTCCCAGCACTCCTCCTCAGCTGTACTTTTCCCTGCTACTCCAAGGCATGTGCTTGAATGGTTGGATTTTCATAGAAGAATATTGTTATTATTATTGTTAGCCTGTGCAAAAAGTTATCATTGAAATCTAACTCAGAAGGCTACAAATAGAGAAAGAGGCATAAGATTTTTTCCTCAATAAAATAAAAAAACATTTTTATGCCTCTTCCTCTATTATAAGCTTGTTCTAGATTGAATGTGAAGCTCTTTGTTTCCATATAAAAAGGGTTTATATCTAAAGAGAAGGAAACATTTCCTCAATTTTTTCAAAAAATTTCAAGGTTGGTCCCTGACTTTGTCTAAGTTTTTTGTTTTGGCCCTCTGTGTATTTGAGTTTGACACCCCTGACCAAGAATCTTTATTATCAATTAAGGTCATTATTGAATAGGACGAGGAAGAAAATTCCAGAGTCGGGGCAGCTCTAGAAAAGTCTTTGAGACGTGCGTGTGATGAGGTTATGACTGAGGAAGTATTAGTAGGTCATCGAAGGAGCGGAGAGAGCGGCTATAGGAGTTTTTTTTTACCAGGTCAGAGGATGAATTTCCTTATCTGTTTTCACATCGCCTGCAACCTAACCTGGTTAAAGGTGCTTCATTCTCTATCAATACGTCCCATAGCAATCTGAAAGCAGAACTAAAGTTCCTCTTATAGGAATATTTGATCAGGCAGGTCAGTATTGCAGAAAGGGACAGGCCATGGAACAAAAAACTGTCAGCTTTGGTTGCCAGAATAACTGACATACCTGGCTTCAAGAATAACTTCTTGCACTCCTGCACAGGAGTTACGTCATCTCTGCTCGGTCAATCAAGATGGTCAAAGATTGCAAGGAAGAAAAGAAGAAAGAAAAAGATGGCAATGCCCTGCAAGGGAACTGGGACAGGTAACTCACACAGGGTTTAGGCTTTGTCTCTCCCTAGCTTGTACTTACTATAAATGTCCCAGAACTCCCCAAGGCTCTAGCTTAAATAACCAGCAGGTAAAGGTGTTCTCTGAAGATGGCTCCCTTGATAAAGGACATTACAAACGAATAAAGAAAATATATCTAATGGCTGCTGGAGACCTAGGAGGCTAGAGAAGGCAGCAGCATACAAATAGATCTTCATCTAATGGCCTGTTAGAATGACAGCAGGAACAATACCAAATACACAAACAGAATCTCCCTTGTTAGTTCAATTCCAAGGTATTAAAGTGATACAAACACTAAGTTGCAGTTAGGATATGTAAGATGAATACAGAAACCTACCTCTCTTGGGGTTCTTGGCCCTGGCTGGAATTTTCCGTTGCTGTCTACTGGGAAACCAAAACTTCTGGAAGTATCCATCCATATCTGTGCCCATTGCATTACTTAGCGGTTCCTCCTGTCGACGTGCACATCACTAATGACAATATATGTATTCAAACAGTTAAACAGTATTTGTATTAAAACCCTATTACTCTGGTTGCCAGCTTAAATGCAAAACAAATAGGTAAATAAAATATGCTACCAAGCAATTAAAAAATGTTAACTGAGCTGTAATTCTGCAATCAGTTGTTAATGCAAAACAACAAACATATAATTTACAGATTTAAAATAAAGGGCGGTGTAATTAAGCACTGGGATACTTCTGTAGCTTGCTGAGAAAATGCATATCTAGTCATTGTAGGACAACTGCCCTTATAGTTACACGACTGCACAAAAAAAAAAAAACAAATTCTCTGGTTTATTTATCAATTCAGTTTCTAACTCAATAGAGTTTAAAGGAAAACTAATTTTTACTTATGTAATATAAAAGAACACAATCAAATGATTAAATACGATCTGATCAATATTTGCCGGACTTGACATGCTTTAGATGACTTGCTGTGCAGTATGTTACATTCTTTACAGCGCTCTACCTAAATGTTCTGCTGTAGAATATTTATTCTCCTTATCTATCATTCATGTTGTATATATAAAATGGTGCATCAAATATTCAAAAATGTTGTTCAAGCCCAGGTCCACAAAAGTCCCTGAATGTTTGGATCATCTTTGGAGCACCTGGAACCCCTAAACCTTCCTTTTGCCCTTAGCTACCAATAATGAAAGGAGGCCAGTAAGAATATCAAAGTCTACTTACAACAAACCATTAGTGTTTCAAATCCAAGGCCACAAAAGTTCCTGCATTGGCACCTGACATCCCAAACTTTCCTTTCGGCTGCTACTAATGACAGGAGACCCGCTGGCCAGTAAATATAAAAAACCTTTTTACAATCAACCATAAATGGTTCAAACCCAGGGCCACAAAAGTGCTCACATACATGCTTGGACCATTTTTGAAGCACCTGGGATCCCAAACCTCTCAAACACCCCTTGCCTTTAGCTACCAATAATGACGGGAGTTATGCTCATAGACAAATTGAATGTCTTTAGAAAAAAAGAATAGAATACCAAACATTTTTTTGCAAAACGGACACAATACTTGATAAGCAAGTTGACAAATGATTAGCTGAAAGAAAATGTTCCAACACATGACCTGGTATGATACAGAGAAACACTTAGTCCGGGGCACACTAAGGCTGGGTACACATGTGCAATAATTGTCGCTGGAAAGGATCTTTCACGATCCTTTCCAACAACTAGCACTGCACGATGCATGAACGTGTGCTGTATATACAGCACCGTTCTGCTCTATGGAGAGGGAAGGGGGAGAATGACGAAGTGGCACCCCGCTGTGGGCTCTCCCCGTTCACTTCCATTAAGGTTGTTCGTTGTCCATCATCCGTGGATCCGCCAGGACGGTCGTTCGGACGATGGATGACAAGTGCTGTACGCACACCAGATTCTCGGCCGATATCGGCCCTGAGCCGATTATCGGAGGAGAACTATTGCAAGTATGTAGCCTTAGTCCACTGAATGTGCTTTGAAATTATGCAAGTACTTAAGGATAACCGGGAGTCGAACAGACTCTAGTGCACAATGCTTCAACATATTTTAGATGTTGGGTTCTTGATTAGTTTTTTATGAAGATATCAGAAGCGGGGAAGGGAAGGGTACAAAATTCAATCTGGAGGAGTTCTGATTTAGTGGTTGGCACTGTACAGTATGTACAGTAAGTAGAGCCATGGGTGGTTAGTGGGGTTCCTCTATTTAATTATCAAAGATAATGTTTTAAGTTGCCTAACCTGGAAGAGGTAATTATGTGATAAAGTGGGGTGATAGACAGGCTTTTATAGGCAGGATTTTTAAATGTATTGTACTGTACAGTACTTCAAATGTTCTATTGTGATGTTCTGTCTGCAATTTGCCAAATCTTTGGTTGGGCAACAGATGTATATGCATTAATCTGTACCATTCACAAAAAGCCTATGTTACTGCATTTCACATGCAAAAAAACAAAAATTTAATAATGACAAGAGGTCCTGCTGGGCAGTAGGAATTTAGAAATCTTTTTACAACAAATTATAGGTGGTTCAAACCCAGGGCCACAAAAATCCCTGCATATGTCCCTGGGACACGGTGGCTTATAAGTACCACTCTTGCCTTTGCAGTGCCAGGACACTATTTGCATGGAGTTTGCAGGTTCTCCCCGGGCCTGCATGGGTTTCCTCCCACATCCCAAAAACATGCAGTAAAGTTAATTGGCTTCTCCTCAAAATTGGCCTGACTACATTAATGACTATGGTAGGGACATTAGATTGTGAGCTCCTTTGAGGGACAGTTAGTGACATGACTATCCACTTTGTACAGCACTGTGTAATATGATGGCGCTATACACATAGTGTGTAATAATAATATTAATGTGTTTGGAGCACCTGGGATCCCAAACCTTTAGGAATTTACAGTGACTGCAGTAGGAGGTGGAGGTGGTTGCCAAGTCTCTTGGAGTCCAATGATTTTGGACACTATTCTTGAAGGCTCAAGGGATCTAGGACACTTTGCAGAGTAGAAGCAGGAATGTTGTGTGCTTTGGCATCTGGTATTGATAATATACCAGGAATATTAGATGGAGTGATCTGCTGTCAAACAGTGAAAGTGACCGAAGTCAGATGAGAGAGGCAAAGCGGCAGTGTGGGACCCAAGCATGTACACAGGTAAGTAACTATTGAATGTCCATACAATATTGTTTTTTTTTTTTTGCTGCCCTTGACATTAATACAACAGTAGTGCTATATCCAAAATATGTATGTTTATGTTCCTAATGACACCAACAGGACTTTTTTGCTCACATTGACACCAATGGGGGGTTATTTTTGTACCTACTTACCAGCTCTATAATGGACACATTGTTACATACGCCTGACCCCTGCACTCTGTCCATTGTGCTGTAAGTTACATACTCCTGAGTGTTGCCGTCTGCCCATCATCTTGACTAAACCATTCATTTTCTCATCAGTTGCTGGTTTGCCAAAAAAAGCCCTGATTATTTTAACAATCTTAACTTCATTTAAGCCTCAGCGACATGAATATGTTCCGTACCATGACTGGACAGGGATGCATTATTTCCAAAAAGCAAAACTCTGAGAGTGCTGGAAAGATAACTGAAGAAGCTTCTTTCCTAACTGTTTCATTTTATTAGTTTCCACATAAAAGAGTCACCTTAATTATTTAATGTCTTACATTTAAATGCTAGCTTCACCACACAATGAACAAAAAATGATGTTTCTTTTCTCTGACAATTACATTTTTTTAATGACGTTAAGTATACCGATCTGGTTTACCAGTTTGAATTGCTTGAATTCTGCTTCATTTGTACTCAGCTTTTTATTAGGTTATCATTCATGTAGCAGTACAGCAGTGAAGAGAGGAATAAGAAGGTTTGGATGATGAACGCAGCAAACATAAAAGTCAATCATGGCCAAGCCTCTCATGTGCAACACTCCTCTCTCCTGGCTGGAGTGTAATAGGCTATAATTATCAATCAGGATAAGTGTCTTCCCACTTACCAGACTATTTCTAAGTGTCCAGGAGAATGAAAGCAATGTAGAAATTGACAGACGTCCTGTAAAAGACTCGTGCTTCGTGCTCCCAAAGAGACCAGAGAAATTTTAGGTTTATCGGTCCTGGGTTTACCTTGTTCAAAACTAGTTTTTCATTTATCAACAGCTGGCAGGTTTATTATATAGGAATTGTTTAAGTAATCATGCAGTGACAATTTATGTTTGAGTTGGAGTGTATGGTGCTGAGTAATGTTGGTGTTCGAATTCAGGTTGTCCTTATATTTGACCCGAATATGGCTGTTCAAATTCAGATACACCTGACCTGAAAAAAAACGAGATTCGACGGCAAAAATTTGGATAAAAAAAAAAAAATGTGTAAAAAAAAAAATTAATTTTAAAATAATTTATTGAGTGTTTGTGTTTATTTAACTAATTTTTTTTTTCCAGGTTATCCTACTAATGTCCTTAACACTGAAACCCTTCTTTAGGGTAGTGGTCATCAACCGGTGGTCCGCGGCAAAATTTTGTTGGTCTGCGGCTCTGGCCGGTGTGCCCCTGAACGGGGTCAGGAGAAGGACCCCGCTGGGAGGGTGCACCGGCAAGAGCCACGGACCATGTCCCCCGTATGGACCACAGGCTCAGGAAAGTGGGCTGGTTGTGTCTTTGGCTCAGACCTGCGATAAGAGAGTGGGTGAGTTCTGACATCAAGACGTGACTCTGGGCGAAATTTCTTTCCCTTTGAGTGACACCCGATTCCCCGAGCATGCGTGGTCCGGAGCCCGTAAATTTAGTGGTCCATCGGCCTGAAAAGGTTGGCAACCACTGGTTTAGGGAGTTCTGCTCAAAGTTTCTGTCTACTTGTATACTTTAATCATCTTCGTTTGACTATAACTAGCAGGCCCACATCTGTACAGACTGTTTTATGGCCACCTTAACAATCTGATACCCATAGATTCTGCATCAGAGTTTGAAGTTTAATCCCATGTGAACCAATACGTTAAAGAGCTTGCGCTAGTAATAGTAAAATACCCAATAAAGTTTTAGTATATAAAGTTACCTTCTCTGGCTTTCAATCACCCACTCTACACACAGTTTCATATGTGAAAGCATTCTCAGCTTAGTGCCGAGGAACAATACAGATCTGTTGTACTTCTGGAACAACAGTATTATTATTATTATTATTATTAATAATAATAATAATAATAATTAACAGGATTTATATAGCGCCAACATATTACACACCGCTGTACATTAAAAAGGGGTTGCAAATGACAGACAGTGAAACAGGAGGGGAGGACCCTGCCCCGAAGAGCTTACAATCTATTAGGTGGGGAAAGTAACACACAGTAGGAGGGGGTATATGAAATGGTGGGAAGTAGTGATGGTTTCAAAAGACAGAAAAAGATGGGTAGGCAAGTTTGAAAAAATGGGTTTTGAGTTCTCTTTTAAATGAGCAGAAAGTAGAAGCAAGCCGAATAGGATGAGGAAGACCATTCCAGAGAGTCGGGGCAGCTCTAGAAAAGTCTTGGAGCCGTGCGTGTGATGGAGTTATGAGTGAGGAAGTCATTAGTAGGTCATCAGAGGTGTGAAAAGAGCGGCTAGGGGGGTATTTTTCTACCAGATCAGGGTAAGTGGGTAAGTGGGACAAGAGCTGTGGAGCGCAAATACATTTCAGGTGCACCAAAATAAAAGTTGTTCATAGCCTTACACTGTACCTTTTTACCCAAAAAACGGGTAAACTGATCCTGTGCAACCCCCAACCACTAGGTCATTTGGGCACCTCAGCACTGGTTCTTACAGAACCAACGTTTGCACATTTAACAGTGGGAAGTGCACATTTGGGAGTGGTACTGAACTGCAAGCCCCATTCACTTTCTATTGGGCTGCCATAGGTAGAAGCTACATGTAGCGCCTCCCTCGAGGTTTACTGACATAAGGAAGCAGTAGCCACACTGTCAGTCTAAATATAGCTTAACTGTCCCAAAAAAGATAAATAATACTACAAACGCTAAAAAGGTTTAATGTTGATAACCAAAGCTTTGCCAGAATGAAAAAAACTAAGGAGGATTAAAGGAGAAAAGGGCCCAGCTTTCAAGGTGATAGGGCCCAGGTATCAAGGTGATACTACTTTACAGTATTAAAGCATGTCGTCCAATACAAAGTGGAAACCTTGCTCTTTGTGGAAAAGACTTTCTTAAAAGTCAATGTGTTGTGGTTTTGCATTCTTTTCACAATTTTTATGGTCATTAAAAAATGTATATTCTTGCATATCAAACCAGCATTGAAAACTGTTGTTCCTTTCTCGCATGTTTGTGAGACTACTCCTACATGTTTTACCAACTGTTTGCAGAGTTTAGCAGTGTAACCTGTAACACACAAATGAATATGAATGAATCAGTGACTTATTCCTGTTCCTCATCATTTGTTCCATTTAGACAGTTTGCTATGTATTGCCAATTAAATCAAAGTCTGAAAGCAAACCGTATCTGCTGTGCTCTTTTTATAAATCTTATAAAGATTTGTTGTAGTGTGTCTTCATTAATTCCTACCAACTAATAATTCTTCTCTTCAGATACAGGTAGTCCCCAAGTTAAGGACATCCGACATACAGACGACTCCTAGATAAGAACGGGGCTTCCCTGCTCACTCGTGTGCAGGACAGAGGCTTGATGAGGGAGGGGGGAGGTTTGCATGACTTGCAGAAGAAATCTTTTGCTAAACACAGTTGAGGTTGTGGGTGATCTTAAGGACTGAGCTCTTTCTGCAGCCTCTTTAATGACCAAGACAAACTCTGCAGTTGTTCTTTTTTGCATATCAAAGCAAAGCTGTTCCTGTTCCTGTTAATGAATGACTAGGCTCCATAAAGATTTTTTTTGCTTTGTTTGGGATTAACTCACAGTGAGGATTTTATACAGTAACTGACACCACCCTGCCTAATAATATGTTGAGACAAACATCCGTCCTAATTGCATTTATTAAAATAATGTACCTGTTCTGACTTACAAATTCAACTGACATACAAATTCAACTTAAGAACAAACCTACAGTCCCTATCTCGTATGTAACCCAGGGACTACCTGTATTTGCAGGTTATAATTGTTGCTCTTAAGAGCTATAAAGCTAAAAGATTTCTTCCATCATAATTTCAGTAATTTTTAGGGAAAGAAAAAGAGTAGCTAGTTAGAATGAGAAACCTTTAGATTAAAGGGATGGGTACTATTAAATAAGGAAAGAGCCAATAAACTCAAGCTACAGTTATGTCCCTAAGTGAAATGTGGGATATAGGTGCCACAGGTGACAGCTGCACATATGTCAGACATAGCTGTAGGTTCAGCAGCTATATCACTGCACAGATTTTATGGCTCAGCTGCCCACGATATTCTGTATATACCCTGTGATACAGAAATAGTCCTAGTATTCAGTATCATTCCCCTAGCTCTCTCTATAACTGTGTAATCCGATTACCAGATCACCACGGACCACAATTGCCTGACTATGCAGAAATCGTGCTATATTAGTGATATAGTCTCAGTATCAGAGTTACAAACATTCTGGAAATGCAAAGAAGCACCAACATCTCCAACACCAGTCTGGTCAGCAGAGGGAAGAGCGGAGTAGGACACAAGACGCAGACATGGATATGCAATGGGGAACGTATTATATTCGGCCTGATTTAATAAAGCCATCAAAGACTAGGAAAGATGATCATGGGTGGACCTCTGTGATCCAGCAAACCAGGATTGAAAACATATGCCAACTAATAGCAAATGATTTTTAAGAAACCATTCAAAGTTTGCTGGATCACCCAGTTCACCCATGATAGTCTATCTTCTCCTTGAAAAGCATTAATAAATCAGGTCCAATGTGTAGACGTACATAGCAGAGGTAGGGGCTCTTTTTCTTTAATTGAAAATTTGCAGTTTTTGAACTCTTTTTATTTTTTTTACTGAAAAGCTGTAGCACTAATAATAATGTAATTTTCCCTATAACACGCTTCAGGGTCACTTTCAGTTTCTGGAGTGCACACCATTATGGCTTCTTGCAGGTGGACCCGTACTTGTGTTCAGATAACAGGGGTTACTCTGGTATGTCATTTATTATCACTTGCATGATAAAAAATTACATTATTTAGAACTCTGGAGGATATGGTTAAGAGAAAGTTTGTGTATTGTCTACATTCTTATAAACCTAAAGCTATCCATCTCCGCAACCCCAACACCAACCCTTACTGTAACCTCAGCCCTCTCTGTAACACAAACACCAATCCTTCCTGTAACCCTCAAACTACCCTGTCCTGTGATCCTTATAACATTATCCTTACCTAAAATAAGCATACAAATTGAAAGGAGGAAAGAAAAGAAAAGGTTTTTGGCAATAGAGTGCAAAAACAAATGTAATTTAATAACATCAAATTTGAACCTAGGTTTAACATAGACCTTCTATGCTAATACCTCGTACGTAGTGATCCTAGATTACGTTCTCCTATTTACATACCCATAATAAGGGTGTTATATATAAACAAAAAGTAAATTTTCAATATTGGCTCTCAAATCCCGACGCGTTTTACTTCGAAAAGCTTTCACAGGGATGTCTTCAGACATAATTGCTTAGTCAAGACAGAGTAGAGTTGAATATAAAAGGTGATGTAGGATGGAAGATGGAAGACAAAGTTGTGATTAAACAAACTTATCCTTCACTGGATAATGGAACTTTTTGGGTGGCTAAAGCTCTTGTATATATGAACCACAGTTCGTATAAATAGAAGGTTTAACTATTAAAATTATTCTCAAGTTCGGAAGTTTTAACTTTGCTCTTTTTTTTGCTTCGACAATGCAGGTATTAATTGATGGGACACTTTTATTATGTAGTTAGATATTGTGAGATACATCATTAGTCACCATGTTATTCTTGTTTCACATAGGGAATCCCAAGATGTGTTTAATGAAATTCTCCTAAAGTTATAGGAGCCTTGTTTGACGTAGAGAAGAGTAGCGAAGTTGTAGTTTAAATTGGTATCAGAAATTTTCTTTAATGCATTGGTAGATAGTGGAGAAGACAGCAAAAATCAAGAAAAAAAGAGACTGGGGTCTGTAGGTAAGTTATATGAAGTGTTTTTTTTTTGGTGAGTCATATTATAATCATACAATAATCATACAACAATCAATACAATTAATACATTGATCCCTGCATGATTTTTTTGCATGTGCTCCTAACTTTGCACTTTGCAGTCCATAAGTCCCCTGAGGAAGCCAATACAGGCAAAACGCGTTGGGATTCGAAGTTTTATTATGTATTCGTCAGTTTCATATCAGTCAGAGATGTTTCATGTCTAGTACATAGGTCCCAATATACTCCCCCTCAGCATTGAATAGGGGATGGGACCTTTTATTTTGATGATTTGAATTTGTATTGATTGTGTGCTGTATGAGTATAATATGACGACTCACCACAAAATACATTTCATATAATCTGCCTACAAACCCCATTCTCTTCTTTCCTTGATGTTTTCTGTTTCCATTGTACAATTGTCTGGGGTAGGCTTGAAGTATTCCTTGCTAGACCATTCTGAGGATAGGTAGTTAATATCTTCCTCTACTTCAGGGGTGTCAAACTCAAATACACAGAGGGCCAAAATTAAAAACTAACACAAAGTTGTGGGCCAACCTTGAAATTTATGGAAAAAATTGAGGAAGTTTTTCCTTCTCATTTAAACTTTTTCATATGGAAACAGAGAGGTTTTGCTTAACATTCAATCCAGAACAAGCCTATAATAGAGAAAGAAGCATAAGAATTTGTAAAAAAATTTATTTCTCTATTTGTAGCTGAAACTCCCTCTTTTCTTTGAAATAGCGCCGCTACTACAATTCCCGGCATTACTTGCGTGGGACCACTCATAGGCAGAGAGCCTGCTGGTCTATAGATTCAAGTGATGCCGGGAATTGTAGTAGCGGCGCTATTTCAATGCAGCAGCTGGCCAGCTGCAGTTCATATTTAGGATTCCTTTGGGGGGGCGAAAAAAAGGACACTGCGGGCCAGATTTGGCCCGGTGGCCAGAATTTGCTCCACTTACTTACTTAGAGCAAGGTGTCAGCAGCCAGCCAAAATCCAAAATAAAATAAGCATAGCCAGTATTATAAAGTAACAGATATACCTTTACACCTAACACTCTATAAAGCTGAATAGCTATTGTTGCTGAAAGTGTCTCATGCTGGATCCTTATGGTCCCTGCTGAGATTTTCATGCCACGATTTCAGCCCCGCAATGAAATCTGACTAATGTTTGATGCCATTTTGGGTACGGCCTAAACAGCTGGTGTCTGTTACTGAGGAAGTATATAGGAAAGCAAAGGAAGAGAATGTCACAAGCCCTGAATAAGCACATAAGTTGGGGATATATTCATATATATATATGTCCCCAGTATACCCAGTGTATATATATTCTCCTGCAGAAGATAACAATGAAGCAAGAAAAGTGATTATAGGCCCTTTGATTCCTAGACAGGAGCTGTCAGCAAAAAGCAGCAGCAACATGATAACAATTCGGGGTAATATTAATGATGTGAGTACAGAACCCTGTGTTCCCTGCTGCATTATTATTCTGGTAGTGTAGGAGGACCTGTCGTCTATCTACCCACCAGAGCTGTGTTGTGTCTGCTACGCGGTGATGTCACAATGCATGGCTCACATTCATTAAATATATCACTAAAGGAGAGAATTGCATCAGCAAGGTAACCCTGGCAACAACTCCGTGACCTTGGAGGCACGAGTTCCTTCGCAGCACAGATTGCAAGCTCCTCTGTAGGAGTAACATTTGCATAGTTGCAGACATTTTTTAAAATAGTTTATATTTCGGGCAAAATAAATATAATTTTTTCAAACAATAGTAAAAAAAAGGGATTGTTAAGGTGTACATACCCAAATGCTCACAATACGTCGGTGTTCACATGATTGCATGTGATCACTTCCCATTGGCTGACTAAAGGTAGGGTCCTCACAGTTCCAGAAGATTTAATTGGCAGTGTTCGGTGACATCATGATGAGGGGTGGCTACAAGACCGGTTGTTTGCAGACCTGGAGTCCTGTGCTGTCTGTGCTATGGGAAAAAGGGAAATTGGGGGCTTGCATTAAAGTTGGGGTGATGGACAAGAGCCATGTGTTTTATTACCACATTAAATTTGCACAATACGATTGCTGGAGTTTCATTGAAGGGCACTTTAGTTGTTAGCAATATTGGATTGTTTCTCATTCAGGGTCCTATGGAACCCTAGGCGGTTCCTCTAGAGAAAAGGCCGGCAAACTTTTTGAACTACTAGGCCATTTCAGGAGGTCAATAAGGCACATTAGGCCAGAAGAAACAAGGTGTCCAAGGAAGGACAGTCTTCAGTGGGGTAGTCTCTGTACGTGTGCATGTGCTTGGCTTAGAAATGCCCCTTGAGATTCAACCGCTTGAAAGTGCTGTTGGTGTCATTGCACACTAAACACAGGTCTTTGTTGCCGCTTTGGATGAAGAATAATTCGTCAGTCCATTCGGGGGTTGAAGACACGCCGTTCATCGAGTTACTGTGCAGGAAGTCTATGATATCGATATTACCGCGGGAACTCGCGATAACGCGACAATTCAATTAGGCCGGACCCAACAATAAATACTTAGGGAGGCATTAGGCCGGTCTGGAATACTGGCTAGGCCGTATCTGGCCTAAAGGCCGGAGTTTGCCTACCCCTGCTCTAGAGGTTGATGGGGGTTCCTTGAGTAATGAGCAATCTTTGAGGTCAGTTTAAATGGCACCATGGACTATCTGTAAAGGTGACATTTTTCTCAATGACCAGCAATGTAAGCAACATTCTTCCTACTGACCAATACACTAATATACTGTGAGCTGTGAATATAGTAACTATAACCTGAAAGTTTTTTCAAGGGTTCCCTCATAATAAAAAGATACTGATATATTCTATATAACCCATTTTGGGAGTCTGATATCCTTATTAGATTTTGTAACATTTACATGGCACTCAGCTCAGGGATATCCTACCAGAGACAAATGTGCAGCCAGATTCTGATTTCCCAAGCTAGCAACTGTGCAATCCTGAATGATCAATAATAGGTGGAGTGACCATTAAACCTGGATCTTTAGCACATTTTAGTCCCAAGGGTGGAACATGTTGTTCTGAGAACACAACCAGACTGATAACTTCCTGCAGTGTATAAAAGGTTTCTGCAATCTGTTCAGAGCCGGGAAGCTGGAGATTGGATTTCTGATGTTGTAAAGATTCTAAATTAGTGTGAAATGGCCAACACTCCTGGACTTCATCTATGAAGGTTGGAGTGAGGTGACAACTGTGAGGAAACAGAAAAGGAACATTGTGCTGCATTGAGATTCTGTTACCCCTACCGTAAAAAAATATTATTGTCTAAATAAAAACTGTAACCATGGGGCTCTATTTATAAAATCTGAAATCAGACATTCCTTCAAACATTCCTTTGCAAGATTCTTCCAGGTCCATGTGTTTCAATGGCAGTACTTGATTTCCACCAAGGAAGTTGGATGGAATGTCAGAATCCCTGTTTTATAAAGAGAATACAAGCATTTTTTATGTGGTACCAAGCAGGACCCTCATTTTCCTTCAGAACAGCATCAATTCATTACATAGAGAATCAGCGAGGTTTTGGAAATGATCCTGGGGATTGGTAGGCCAGGAATTTATTTACCACGCATTCTACCTTCCATTGGCCTTCCATGCTTCTTGGGTCAGAGTCTATCAGCCAGGCACGTCTTGACTTGGCAATATTTGCCCACTCTTTCTTGCAAAAGCACACAAAATCTGTCAGATTGTGGATTGTGCATGTCTTGTGCAAAGCCCTCGTCAGATCACCCCACAGATCTTCTATTGTATTTGGGTCTGGACTCTGGCGGGTCCATTCCAAAACTTTTCTTCTGCTGAAGAAAGAACTTGTTGATTTGGATGTATGATTGGGGTTCATTATCGAGTTGAAAGGTAAAATTTCTCATCATCAGACATCTGAAGGTTTTGGTCCAAAAGTGACTGGTATTTGGAACTGTTAATAATTCCCTCTACGTTGATTAAAGCTCCAGTTCCATGTGAAGAAAAGCAACCCCAAAGCATGATCTACTGCAACTTGCCATTTGGCTTCTTTATTAGCACAATTTCTGAATGCGAGGGACTACTGGTGCAGCTGGTGCTTGCACCAGCTAGTCCCTGACAGTACTATTTTGGATGCAAAAAAAACCTTCCCACTGGTAATTAACTGTAAGTGTCCACCTCGTGCATTCTGCAGCGTAGACCCACTGTAAGGAACTTACCCGCCCTGCGAGCCCGCGGTGTCCCTGGGGTTCCCAGCCACAGAGGGGGACGCCACAGTAGCAGGCAGCATGGCCGAGGCTGCTGCCCTGCTCGCAGCTTGTCTGTCTCTACAGGCGGAGGGACCATGTGAAGAAAAGCAACCCCAAAGCATGATCTACTGCAACTTGCCATTTGGCTTCTTTATTAGCACAATTTCTGAATGCGAGGGACTACTGGTACTACTGGGCTTGCACCAGCTAGTCCCTGACAGTACTATTTTGGATGCAAAAAAAACCTTCCCACTGGTAATTAACAGTAAGTGTCCACCTCGTGCATTCTGCAGCGTAGACCCACTCTGAGAGGAAGGTAAGCATTAAAATTGCACCATCAAATTACCAAGGCTTTAAGTAATTAAAATGACTTTTAGATATTTTACGTATATATTTTTAGATATATATTAGATTTTTTTAGATATATATTTAGATTTTTTTTCTTAATGTCAGTCAGTTAGAGGTGGGTGAGATGGAGGTGAGATGGACTCTCACAGAGTTTAGCTCTTTGCATTTAAGGACTTCCCTTTCCAAATCACTACAGTAAAAAGCTATTATTTGAGCAGTTTCAGACTTCCTGTAAACTGAAATAATCTCAGGACTAAAATTACATTTACACAAAAGATATATATATTTTTTATATATATTGCACAAAAATATTTTATATACATCTTTCCAGCAGGTGGAGCTCTAGACTCATTTTTTTATTTTTCCCAGGCTAATCTTAACTGCTTGGTTGAAAAAAATGCCTGTCCCTTTCTGCAATACCACTAGCCCGTAGATTTTTTAATGTGGGACTTTAGTTTCATTTTAAACTGAACCTGAGTTTCGTATGGACTAGGCAAAGACAGATTTAGGATGTGCTTTATAGTGGTTTTCATTAGGACAATAAATTGCTCTTATCTATTCCATTTTTTAAATAACTTTACATTTTATATATATATGATATTGTAACTATCATTCTTGCTTAATTTTTAATTCTCAGCAAACTTTTTTTGTCCCTAGAAATAGCTCTTTTTGCTTTGCAGAATTTAAAAGCTGTGTCCCTTCCTAGAGAAGGTATCTCCTATCAGGATAAGGACAGCATAAAATGCTGACAGATGATTAAACTTTCCTCTCTTTACTAGGAATTTGCTTTTACTGCTCTTTTAATATTATTATTATTATTCTTATTATTATTAATAAACAGGATTTATATAGCGCCAACATATTACGCAGCGCTGTACATTAACTAGGGGTGCAAATGACTGATGAATACAGACAGTGACACAGGAGGAGAGGACCCTGTCCCAAAGAGCTTACAATCTAGGAGTTGTCACCAGACCAAAAAGAGCGAGGAAAAACCTGCAATGAAGGAGGACATCTTTTCCTGTAACCACTTTATCAGATAGGAGAACAACTCCTGAGCTTGTTGTTGTGTTCACTGTGAGCATGTGCAGTTAAAATTTTCAGGACACAGTGAGCCTGATTTAATAAAGCTCTTCAAGGATGGCAAGGATACACTTTCATCAGTGAAGCTGGGTGATCCAGCAAACCTAGAATGGATCTGATCCAGGAAAAAATACATTTGTTGGCAAATAG
Source organism: Pyxicephalus adspersus (assembly GCF_032062135.1). Lineage (NCBI taxonomy): Eukaryota > Metazoa > Chordata > Amphibia > Anura > Pyxicephalidae > Pyxicephalus > Pyxicephalus adspersus. The sequence continues at coordinate 100,022,388 of NC_092863.1, read as the reverse complement.
CAAATTACTTTTAAGAAATCCATTCCAGGTTTGCTGGATCACCCAGTTTCACAGCCTTGGAGAGCTTTAATAAATCAGGCCCAATGATGGTGAAGAATGCTTTCAAAAGTAAATGTGTGGGGACTTCTGCAAGATGATGACCCAGAATGTAGGAAACTTTGTAGTCTGTCCCCACACTATTCTAGTCCTGAAGGGCACTAAGAAGGCCGTAACTTCTTCCGCAGTCAGCCATGCCCTTTGCCAGGCTACTTGCATGGGAAAAGGCGACAATGGTTTTACAACATCCAGTAGCTGTAAGTAAAGGTGGGGACGAGTGTGGTCTGCATTGCACCCATTTGCTGCCTCTGCACTTAGGTGCAAAACCCTACTCAACACTCCCTTCACACATTCTTATTTCTCTTAAAAATGAGTGCTACATCATTGGAACACACTAAAGTGAGGCCCAGGAGCCAGCGAGAAGGGAGCTAGGCAGGGGCCTGCATGACGGGGGTAGTAGTTGAAAGGAAAAAGGTCAGGTGATGGGTTGAGGGAAAAAGTTAAAAGAAAATAGGAGAGGCGATAGGGGAAAAAGGAAAACAATGGGAGGGGAATAAAAGGTTTTAAAAAAAGGAATCAGAGGGAGGGTCACATTTTACAGAAAATTGGATTTGTCTCACCATCATGGATGCTGTGGCTGTCCTGTTGGCCCAATCAAGGGCGGCTGCAGCTGAAAAAGGTCCAAGCTGGTTGGAGGGCCAGTTATCTGCCCTGATGCAGGGGTCCTCTGTGCCCATGGAAGGATTTGGCAGGGATGGGTTACAGCCTTGGAGGTCTAGGCCTCCGGTGTGCCTGAGCCCAGAGATCCCACAGGTGAGCTGTCATACTGGGAGCCCCATTCAGGACCCTTCAGGCCCCCCGCAAAACAGGCTGCTTCTGGTAGAGCAGGGGGCTCTGGGAGGAATCCCCTATGGAGACGGAGCCCGAGGGAGCTCAGTCCTGTCTTTACTAGACACAGGGTGCGCTTGCAGTCTGTAGGGAGTCCCACCGAGTCTCGAGTGTGCCATGTGTTGCTGGGGACCTTGCAATATGTGGCTGAGAGGTTCGGCTTTCCTCTGGCACCGGATAAGATGGAGGGTTCGACAACAATTTTGTCATTCTTAGGCATAGAGATTGATACTTTAGCCATGGAATCCAGGAGGATAAATTAGTGGGGTTTCGTCAGATTTCAGAGGTGGTGGGCAAGGGTAAATTGCACTTGTGCCAATTACAATCGTTGTTGGGCAAGCTCAATTTGCAGCTTGCAGGATCATGCCGATGGGGAGGATCTTGGCAGGAAGGTTGGCGGCGGCCACTGCAGGGTTGAGGCACCCGGGGCATTTTGTTAGGTTGATAAGAATTTTGCGTGAGGATCTGTTGGTGTGGAAGCAATTTTTGGATGGCTATAATAGCAAGGCGTTGAGGATGGAGGGACCAATCAGCACTCTGGATTTGGATTTGTTCATGAATGCGGCAGGATCCAAAGGTTATGGGGCGTATTGTCAAGGGGCCTGGAGCACGGGTCCGCCGGTGATTCGCATGCTGCGGCACTTGGTGTTCCTGTGTTTATGGTTTAATGTGTATTTGTGGGAGATGCATATTCCAGGGGTGGCTAACACTTTGGCAGATGCTTTATCTCATTCACAGTGGGAGAGGTTCAGGAAATTGGTGCCAGAGGCATACTAGGTGGGGGTGCCTTGCCCATTGGGCTTTGGCAAATTGTGAATGTTTTCAGGTGGGATTGGACAGGGTGCCTGGGAGTCCCATCTGTCCGGTTACGGTGGTGGAGTTGTTTTTGGGTGTGAGACCGTTAGTTGGGGGCCCCTTTTTTGGTTCATCAGGAAGGGGGCGGCTTGTCTCAATTTCGGTTCTTGGCTGTTTTCCGGAAGTGTTTGCGGGAGGAAGGGTTGGATGCAACTCTTATGCATCTCACTTATTTAGGATTGGGTTGGCAACAGAAGTGGCCCGGTGGGGTTTGGGGGAGGATATGATCAAAAAGATTGGTAGGTTGGAGTCTGTGCATTATAGGCTCTATGTGAGGCTGCATTTGGTGGAAGCTCCAATGGACGGGGGGGGGGCAGTGTGTTGGATTAATGGCTGGATTTTGTATTTCTTTTTCAGGCCTCATCTGGAAGGTGGGAAGGCATAAGGAGTTGGAAGGTAATTTTCAGTTATTTGAGGTGGGATGGTGTTCACCTGAACGCGGTGGGTATTGTTTTGTGGGTGTTGGGGTTGCAGGAGGGGATTCATAGGGCCCTGCGGGTGTGGAGGGGCACACAAGTGTAGGGAAATTAGACTTGTGGTGCTGTGGTGGTGTGAGATCCTCGAGTGGCATGCTTTTGTGCAGGTGGTGGTTGAAGTAATGGAGTTGGGAGAGCCATCTAAGCTTTGGGGAGCAGTATTTATAACATTTTATTGGTATGTTTAGATGTTGTAACTGAATATTGAAATTAGTATAATAAATAGTGTAAAATTAATAAACGTCCGAAAGGCCAATTGCACCATACCTGCAGGTGTCTTCATTTTTTGGGGAAGAAAAGGTTAGGTAAAGGGGGGTGGAGGGGTGGGAAAGGGTATGGTAAGAAGAGCTCTTTCCTACCACAAGGGCTTGCAATCACTGCACTAGCATGCCCCTGAAGCTTGCACCACCCTACTTCATTGACCCTGCACCATATGCAATATACTTTATGCCACTCACCACCAATGCATAGATTGCACCATTTTATTCCCCAACACATAATTCTCCTCTTCAGTCCATACATTGCACTTCTGAATTCATCCTGTTCAGCAAACAAGCACACATATGTCAGTAATCTATTAATGAAAATTGTATTACCTAAAATTGTAAAATGCTTATAGTTCCGCTTTCAGGTAAACCTGATTTTACAAGTCATTTGCAGCCTACAGGTTATGGCATGACGTATGTGCTAATTTAAATAAAATCCTGCATTGTGTGTCTGGGGACCTTGTGTATTGCAGAGCAGATGGTCCCTCTGGGAAGTGCTCGGCCCTGTCTGTGGTCCCTGGGGCTTTTACAAAGGCAATGCTAGCATTACTAGTATATATCACTTGGAATGCTTGTATTGCCTCATCTGTTCAACCACAGAGAAAATTACAAATGAAGTGCAAGAGAAAGAAAAAACATGCTGAGAAATAGGAATAGCAGATCTCATGTACAGCAATGTCTTACCAATTTTAATTTTGCCCAACTAGATTGTTTGATTATTGATGACACAATGTGAAAGGTGGAAATGGCTTTCTGCAAACCAAGGGCTAATAATGATGAGCCTAGAGTTATCCCCTTGAACAGTGGTGGATGTAGCCAACTGTGCAGAAATGACTTGGGTTCCCTTTTGGGTCCCCTTGTGGCTGAGAAGGGTATTGGGCCATACTGCAGCGGCACACTTTGCACCTCCCTATGTTTGCCCTTACCTTTGTAGCCCCATGCGATGGCAAAATATTTTTGTGCAGTGTAGGTGCAATTATTTATACATTGAGGGGGTGGAAGGGGAGACTTTTATCTAAATGTCTTTATTGTATTATACTATTTTGATAGTAGGCAGGTAGGAGGGATTATTGCAGAGGCAGCAACGCCTGTCCCTTTCTTCAATAATGACCTGTCCGATTGGGGATTCTTTAAACTGAACTTTACTTTAGCTTCAAGTCTGTTATCCCCTGATGTCTCCTCTACACTGTGCCGAAACAGATTGAAATGGAAAATTACTCTAATTGCAGCCACAGCCAGCCGGGATCGGACAGCCATGAACCAGGAATTGCAAAGAGGTAGGTGAGCCCAGGGACTGTGGCAGCATAGGAGGAGGATCACGCATCAAACCATATTACCGAGTACAGGCTATTAGAAAATATTAAACACCATTTTTTTTAGCCAAAAAGATCATTGGTGTTACTAGAACTGACCTGAGAGGTACAACCTGCTCATTGGTCAAGGGACCCCAGTAACTTCTGGAGGAACGCTGAGTAAGAAACGCTACTTTAGAGGGAATGTTTCTGTAAATTGTTGTCTGTGACAATGATTGGAAGATTTTCATTTCACTTCCTGCCCCACTAACAGTTTCTGAAAACAACAGAAGAAAAAAGGGAAGGGGCTGTCACTATGATGGAAAACATTAAATCTCACAAACATTCAAACCCTTCATCATTTTAATTAAAACGAGTATTATGTTGCATTCTTTGTTTCAACTCATGGGATTTCTTTTTCTTTGCTTCTTGTATTTTTTGCAGTTCTCAGACAGATATAACAAAACATTTTTAATAATATATTTAAAAAACCAAAAAGGAGTAAATGGGAAAAGATAATTGCTGGGGTTTACATACTTGTTAAAGCAGAGCTAAACTTGCAATACTCACCTGCTCCCATAGGGCGCCGCCATATCCTTTTCTTCTCTTCCTGAAGATGTTCTTTCTCCATCTTGATTGGCCGGGTCTAGGTTGACGTAACTCCCACACAGCCGCGGAGTTAAATCCCTGCACGTGCAGGGTATGCCAGGATTGCCAGGTCTGCGCATGCACAGCTTAGCTTTTTGCCAGATACCCGAAGTGATCAGGCAGGTAGGAGAGAATATTACAGAAGGGGCATTGCCTGTCCTTTTCTACTATGATAACCTGCCTAATCCAACATTCCTAAAAGTGCAACTTTAGTTCTGCTTTAAGGTTGCCATTGACATTAAAAAAAATTTTAATGCCTATACAAGCTGAGACATCAGAAAAACCAGGCCCCTGAATATTAAATGTGGAGAGAAAAAGAATATAAATCCATATGACGAGTATAAATTATAGATAGATCCTCTCAACACCTCACACATTCCGCCCAGTCGGCTTCTTCATAGGAGATACACGATGATAACACACTAGAGTATAATATAGAGATATAAAATATGTATAAAAAGCATGTATAAAAATATGTCATTTTGTGTGATAGAAAAAAATGACCTTTCCCCCCTAATTTCAGGTAGATTTGGAAAGGAGATGGGTTAAATGGACTGTGTGGTAGTTCAACTGGGTCAGTGCTCAGGGACATCATTAAGCGTACCTCGGTAGGTATAAAAATGAGTGGGGTGATTTAATGATTCAAATTAGATACTAAATAAATAATAATGTAATAGTTATGAGAGTCAATATAGGATTCAGTTTATTACTGGAATCTTGAGGATATACATATAAAAACATTGTGGTAATTATGTATTTTGGGTGGATTAGTAAACTGAATATAGGCACTTCAAAAATAGATGAATGCCAAGGGTAACATTAGGGTTTATTAGTTTGTTTCCTCATTGGAAATTTAGTGGAGGTTGCAGCAGTGATAACTTAGCCCAGTATTTCTCATCCAGGGTTCCTCTGACCCGAGGGCAAAATCTGGCCCCTAAAAGGAATTTTTTTGGCCCCCAAAGGAATTCTAAATATGAATTGCAGCTGGCCCACTGCTACATTGAAATAGCTCCGCTACTACAATTCCCGGCATCACTCGCGTCTATAGACCAGCGGCCTGTCTGCCTCTGCGCGGCCCCGCATTGGACGGTTTTATAGACGCAAGGAATTGTAGTAGCGGTGCTATTTCTCTATTATAGGCTTGTTCCAGATTGAACGTGAAGCAAAACCTCTTTGTTTCCATATGAAAAGGTTTTTTATCAAATAAGAAGGAAAAACTTCCTTAATTTTTTTATATTCTTTTTAACAGAAATATGAGTTCTTATAATGTGTTTTGCCACATTTGTGGTTAATGTTCTCAGGAAAAACAGAGAAGAAACATTACAGAATTTGTGAAAAAAGCATATTTTGGTATTAAACTGGGGGACTAAGATAAGTATTGAGCTCTCCATATGGTTTGTAAAACTTGTGCAGAGTGTCTACTTCAGTGGGAAAATGGAAAACTGAAAAGTTTGAAATTTGTTGTACTTATGGTATGGCGAGAGCTCAAAAGTCATCATAATGCTTGTTATTTTTGTGCTGTGAATGTAAAAGGTTTCAATCGTTACAAGAAAAACAAGAAAAAAAGTGGGAGTACCCTGATTTGGAATCAGCAAACCCGTTGGTGCTGATGTTTCCATACCAGTGTTCTGTACACTCCCTGATATTCCTGTATCCGACATGGAGGATATACAGGGAGTGTAATCCAGGAGTTAGCAGTGGAAGTGAATATGAAGGAAGTGTTTCATCAAACCAGCAGTTCTCCCAAGAAAAGCTCAATTAATATTTGACCTAAGTCTGTCAAAACAAGAATCTGAGCTTTTAGCATCCAGGCTAAAAGAAAAGAACTGTCTGAGACTGGAAGATAAAATAACGGTTTATAGGACAAGAGGTGCAGCGAACATCATTAACAAGCCAATGGTGGACAAAGAAAAAATCATTCTCCCTCCACTACACATAAAGTTGGGATTAATTAAGCAATTTGTTAGAGCTCTGAACAAGGACGGTGATTGCTTCAAATACATTGGTGGATTCTTCCCTGGATTGAGTACTGAAAAGTGAAAAAAAATTCAGAAATAAATAATTAAAATTTTACAAGTTACATGACTGATACTGAAGCTTCTGCTGGCACAGCTATGTCATGGTTGTTAAGAACTTTTTGGGTAACCATAAAGCACAAAATTATAAAAAATTGGTACAAAACTTGCTCTTACACTTTAAAAATGTGAATGCTACTATGATCATAAAGGTACACCCTCTCCATAGCCATTTGCAAAAATTTCCAGAAAACCTTGGCAATTTCAGTGAGGAACAAGGGGAGAAGTTCCATCAAGATATAAAGGTGATGGAAGAAAGATATCAGGGCAGATGGGATAGACACATGATAACAGACTACTGCTGGAGCCTTCAATGTGATTGTCCTGATCATCAGCAAAAAAAAGAAATCATACAAACTAAGTTTTTCAATTACGTCTTTGTGATTAGTTCTGTAAATATACTGAATATAGAATATATTGACATTTAGTATTTCAAAAATTTTATTTTGTATACATAGGTTTCATTAGTTTTCTATGAGGTTATTATTGAGGTCATTATTTCAAAAACTAGAGCCAATCTAGCAAAGCCAATACCATATGTGAAATCTGTGCGTCAAACATAACCTAAACCACAACCTATACCACAACCTAAAATTACTTTAATCTGTTTGGCAAGAAAATGTTTGTTGTCCAGTGTAATAGAAGGGCACCCTGAAGACCTAATTCAAGGGTTCTGCCATTATTAAAACAAAAAGACTGCTAAAGAGCCTCTCATAAACTGATTACAAAACAGTCACTGGGCTATTTCAGATTAAATGTTACAAACATGAAAATATTGTACAATAAAAACTAACTGAAGAAATTGTAAAGGATTCATTAACAGCTTAACAATCTTCTCAGGTCTTTATGAATCATCCTAAATTTGACTGGGTCATTTGATATAAATGTCAAGCATTGATTCTTGGTAATCTATTAAAATGCAAATCAATTACAATATTTTCAGGTGATCAATCTTTCAGTTAATAAAGATCAATATATGTTCTTGTGCTTCACAATTCCATAAAAAACGAATTGTGAGCCCTTAAAATACATTGATCAAGGGAAAAATTATAACCTGCCTCAGTGGGTAGCACTCCGGCCTTTGCATCGCTAGGTCCCGGGTTCGAATCTTGGTCAGGACATTATCTGCATGGAGTTTGCAGGTTCTCCGTGGGTTTGCTCCAGGTACTCCGGTTTCCTCCCACATTCCAAAAACCATGCAGTTAGGTTAATTGGCTTCCCCCTAAAATTGACCTTAGATAGTATTAATGACATATGACTATGGTAGGGACATTAGATTGTAAACCCCTTGGAGGGACAGCCAGGGACATGACTATGGTCTTTGTACAATGCTTCATAATATGTCGGCGCTATATAAATACTGTGCAATAATAATCTGACCAGTCTATGTTCCACACTTGGTATTGATTGCTTTGTCCAATCTAAAGCAAAGAATCATTTGATGGTTGATTTAATTCATTGGTATGGTCACTGATTTGTACATTCTGCTCTAATTTTTAAAATTCATGGGATTCCTGTACAGGAATTATGTTTAGATTATTGTACAGAAATACATTTGAAGTTAGCATATCCTAAAATGAAATTGCAAAGTGCATGGTTGGCCTGTAGATGTTAAAGTAGGTATGGGAAGCACCATGGCCTAGTGGTTAGCACTCTGGCCTTTGCAGGTCCAAGCATGGAGTTTGCAGGTTCTCCCCGTGTTTGCGTGGGTTTCCTCTGGGTATTCCGGTTCCCTCCCACAAACACAGGTTAATTGGCTTCCCCCCAAATTGACTTTATTAAGGGCAAAGGGACATTAGATTGTGAGCTCCTTTGAGGGACAACTAGTGACATGACTATGGACTTTATACAGCGCTACGTAATATGTCAGCACTATATAAATACTAAATAATAACATGCTGATAAAATGTGCAAATGTTTTGTGTTTTGCCTCAATTAGCAAATTGTAATCGAGATCACTAATGTGTCAATAAAATATACAACCTACTATTTAGCCAGCAACTTGCCAGCACTTGATTGACAGGTGTTCCCAAGAGTGTCTGCAGCAGCTGTGTGGCCTCTTTTGCCCTCTCTATAAATACTGCCCGAATGTCAGGGTTTGCTAACTGGGTCAGGCTCATGCAGCTACCCAGAACTACTACTCCACCCCTTTCCTACAAGCTGGCACCCAGAACAGGATGCCACCCAGTGCCCTGATAAGTGACACAGACCATGCATTTGTGCAACAATAAAAAGAGGGAGAGAGAAAAAATATAAGCAGCCATGCTTTGCCCAGACAGAAGGGAGCTTTGCCTGCCCTCCCCCCAGCCCAGCCCTCATTGGCTAGGCTGCTTTGTCTTAGGGGAGTAGAGTGCCCCCTCCCTTTGTGCAAGGCAGCTGCAGCCCATTTGAATGTATATAGGGGGATTTGAAGGGACATTTGCGATGGGCCATCTGTCTGGCAGGCAGCAGTAGTAATAGCAGCAGCAGCAGCAGCAGCAGCACAGCGCCCGTCCTCCTCCATCCAGCGATCCGCAGCTCGAATAAAGCAGCGCCCACACTGCCAGCATGGTGCTCGTACACGTCGGATACCTTGTGCTTCCAGTCTTCGGCTCTGTACGGAACCGAGGTACGGTGCTGGGGAGGGAGGGGGTAATGGGGTATCTAAAGATGGCTCTGCAATGAATAACACCACAGGGAGGGGGCTGCTTTGTAATCTGCCAGAGCCTGCAGGATTGCAAGGAAAATAAATAACAATTCTGGCAGATTGCAAATCACTTTTATATTATTCCATATATAATCATTCGCCTATGTGTATTGCTGATGATATGCTGCCTTGCCCATACATGTAATGTGTATGATATATATGTGTCTGATGGTCTTCCTTGCAATACTGATCTTATATTATATTTATTTTACTCCTATTACATAGGCAGCCTTTTCTATCATCCTTACTGTGTCAGTAGAAAAGAATCATATCATTTTATGGATCTAATTTGTATCCTTTGCTCAGTAAAAGACTCAGTAAAATGACCCTACCTTTCTACAGATCTTATATTGTATCCAATGCCATACTGACTTGCTATATTGTCAGTGATATAACATTGTATCAATCTCATTGTTATGCTTTGCTATACTGACTTTATATGGTGTCAGTATATCACAGCTTTATTTTATAGATCTGGCTTTTTATGCATTGCCATACTGACTTCTTACTATGTCAGTGTTGTTCTATCAATCTTATTTATATCTTTTTGGCATTCTGTCTACAGAGTCAGTATGATATAGCAGTATTATTCTATAGATTACATTTTACCCTATGAAATGCTGATGTATTTTTATCCTTTTGCTATACTGATTGTCCACATTATCATTCTACAGACCCCAAATTTACCCTGTGCCATGCTGACTTCCTATTATGTCAGTATAACATAGCTGTATCAGTCTATAGATCTAATTTTTCCCCTTGTGCCATACTGACTTTTATACTACGTCAGTGTCGTTCTATGAATCCTAATTTTATCCTTTTGCTATACTGATTGTCCACAGTTTCATTCTATAGATTACATTTTACCCTATGAAATGCTGACTTCCTATTATGTCAGTATAACATATCTCTATCATTCTTTAGACCCTCATATTTACCCCTGTGCCATAATGACTTTTTACTACATCAGTGTCACTCTATAATCTTAATTTTATCCTTTTACTATACTGATCGTCCACAGTAATATTCTATAGACCCCATATTTTCCCTGTGCCATGCCGATTTCCTATTATGTAGTATAACATATCTGTATCATTCTATCGACCCCATTTTTCCCCCTGTTCCATACTGACTCTTTACTACGTCACTGTCATTCTCTAAATCCTAGTTTTATCCTTTTACTATATTGATTGTCCACAGTATTGTTCTTCAGACCCCATTTTTACCCCTGTGCCATGCCGATTTCCTATTATGTAGTATAACATATCTGTATCATTCTATAGACCCCATATTTACCCTGTGCCATGCTGACATATCTCTATCATTCTAAAGACCCCATATTTACCCCTGTGCCATGCTGACTTCCTATTATGTCAGTATACCATTGTCATACTATTGTATAAGCTCTGCCTGTATTGTTAGCATGCCCAGCTTTCGACCGCCCAGTCATTTAGGAAGCAGTCAAAAAAAAATTTAGACTGAGGCTTTGGTTGAAAAGAAACGCCCGTAAAGATTCCTGATCATTGTCCTGATCACATTGCTAATGGTGAATGTGGTGTTTTGTGGTCACCTCCTAGCTCTTTTATAGGACAGGCAACATGCTTGCGTGATGCCAACCTTGCCAGGGCATTGCTTCCGGCACACACAATGGTGAAACGCTGATACATAGGATTATTGAGGGGCATGTGTGAATATTTCAAAGCTGTTTCAGATACCTATTTGTTAAAATATAAATATAAATGCATTTTGGGTTTGCAAAACGCGTTAAGGCGATGCAGATCAAATCCTTTTTTTAGTGTTTGTCCGCCAGCCCTCCCCAATCTCAGCATTCCCTTGCAGATGGGGCCACTGCGGACAAAGGGTTAAGTGAACACAAAAGAGGAGGAGGTTGGTGTGACTCTTAGAAAGGGTTGTTGTTATGATCGATCATATGTTTTAGTATTTTAGCATGAAAGTGCCTAGTGTACACACCAGTATGCAAACGGCTGACATTTGTAGGCATTGCACACTTGTATATTTCTATTTCATCAGTTGCATTAAGGCCAGCTAGACCCTGGGAGGGATTTCAGTGTCTGTTTGCCATGCTGTTGTTAGCTGTCAAGAAGCTAAAAAAAGGAGCTTAGATAAGGACCAGATGGATATGGACCCATTAGAAGTAGGAATGTGCATCTGGTTGGGGGTGGAGGTAGTGTTTTGAGTGGTTGTGTGTGTGCCCTTTCTCTATATATGTTGCTCCTAATATTTGGCACTAGATCTCCTTCCACACAGTAATGGGAAAAAGCTTACCCTTCCTTTTCTGATGAGGTCAAAGAATCACAGCTTCCCTACGATCCCTTGGCCTCTGCAGACAGGGAAACGCCAGTCAATGCATTAAAAACAAAAATGAAAAATTTAAAAGAGGCATCTATAAAAAAAAAAAATGTCTATCTTGACGATGAGATATTACATTTTGCATTTATCAATTGTTTTTTTTTTCCTCCATTGTGTAGCACAGTGAGTGACCCAACATGCTGCTCTGTGGTGTGACTCCCCTCTGCATTTACCTGTACTGTGACATCCCCTCTTAACCATTTCCTGTTTCCATCTGAAGAAAACATTGGTCTTTTATTTAAGCTGCGGTATCCCCTTCTGTCATGGCTGCTTGTCCTTTTATTTCTTTGTTTATGGGGAGGGAGGGGAGCAAAAAAATTGGTTTACTTTGCCGTTAACCCCTTGTGTTTGCATGCAGATGCAATTAAGCCCTTTTTTTCAATGCTTCGATGATGCCATCTGGTCACCGTCTCATTATTACAAACCGCTAGGATGGTATTTGTAATATAAAACATGTTTTGTTTTTTTTTTTCTTTCCGTTTCCTCTGCAACTGCATCGTCACCTTTCACTAATAAGCACTAATATTTGCCAATAAGCCAACGCTACGGTACCCAAAATAATTACAATTACGTTAGCCAAATCTTGGGTACGTATCAATTATTTCAAAAAAATCAATCACAAACCCTTACAAAAAGGTCGGACTATAGAGCCCTGCTATAAGAGGATACTAACGCTTTAAAAAAAATGAAATTCCTTTAAAAAACTTCATATTTTTCTTGTTAAAACAAAATGTAGAGAATGTAACCCTGAATCTATTATTTCTTTGTAGTCTCATTGTAGTAACATAGATAGAGCTGTAGATTTTAAGAGCCATTTTCTGTATCTTCATCTTGTTTAGCTAAATACATTGCACTGTAAATTCCTGTTAAGTGGATTCCATTTGCTCCTGGGGAGGCAAGGCCTCAATACAAGCTATTTTATTTTTTTAACCCAACAGCACAAAACCACCCAAAAAATAATGTTAACACAAAGGGGGTGATTGGTTTACTGATACATACGACCATTAATATTTGCAAATTTACCGGGAAGCGAGTGACGTGAGAGCTCAAAGTGACTCCATGTTGTTTCTAAGATTCCATTGTTCTGAAGTGCTGTTACCCTAATAAAAAAAGAATATTAGTATTAATAAGATTTTCATAGCAAATGGATGTCCGTTTAACAGGGATACTTCTTTTTTTCTGCTGTGCTATAAAGACAACTACTTCCTGTTCTTATTTTTGTGGGTAATGTTCTGTATCAGAAATCCTTTTGGACCTTCCACCTTTTTTATTCATGTACTAAGACTTAAGCATGTTCTTGTATTTTTTGACATTACCTAGTTTTCTCTGATGTAATTCTCTCTCTCTCTGTAGAGACGTACCCTGCTATAATGTAATGTGCTCTAGCCTATACATCTTACTCATTGTATGCTGCTTTTGTTTCGTTCTGTTCCGCCCCTCCGAAGCATGGTAGGCTTGCCTCTTTTTTTGTATTGTGTGCATGATGACATTGTTACACACAGTTTCACTAATACTAATATAAGAAATCTTTCAATAAAGAAACTAGTTTTCCTCTATTAACCTAGTCTGCCTTTTTCTATTTGCTGTTCTCCCATTTATTGTTGTATTCCTTTATTTTCTATTAGACTCTATTCCCTCATGCTGTATCACTATTCTCCTTTTTTTTTCTTCTGTGAGTTCAGAGTGAATGCTTTCGTAGTCCCGGGTCCCATTTTCATTAGTCCAAACCTTAGCTTATAAATCTTGCACACGGTGTTACACTAATGGGGTATAGTTTTAGTTAAAAATATAAAAGTATAAATCTATATATAGGACAAGAGATCATATGTTCCTTGAAGGGACAGATAACCTTTTACTAGGCCTAAATGGAGATTGGTCAATCTGTAGACCCTGGTTGAAGTGCCTGCAGTCCAGTAAATGTTAGCTGCACTTCCAGGCCTGTATAAACATAGCAGCAGAATTTTAATATTAAACAGGATTTATATAGCGCCAACATATTACGCAGCGCTGTCATTAAAAAATGACAGATGAATACTGACAGTGACACAGGAGGAGAGGACCCTGCCCAGAAGAGCTTACAATCTAGAATAGGTGCAAAACTCCTATTTTTGATTGGGGTACCAACAAGGATGCTGTGGGCCTCATTGATGAAATTTTTGCCTTTAAAGAACTCCAGATAACTTCTTCAGGCAATCTGTGCTGTTATTGCACTTAATTGATTGTGGGAACATAAAATAGTAAAAATCCAGTCGGACTCTGCAATTAATATCTTAAAAGTGAAATTATATTGGAGGCTATACTTAACTCACATTTCATCCATGAGGTCCTAGGAATTGATTATTCTTATTATTATTATTATTAATGAACAGGATTTATATAGCGCCAACATGGTATACAGCGCTGTAGAATAAATGGAGGTTGCAAATGACAGACGAATACAGACAGTGACACAGGAGAGGACCCTATCCCAAAGAGCTTACAATCTAGGTCAGGGGTCAGCAAACTCCAGCCTTTAGGCCAGATACGGCCTAGCCGGTAGTTTGTTCGGGCCTAGCACCGCCTGACCGATCCGGCCTAATGCCGGCCGGCAACCCGCAGCTCCAGGGCCGCGAGTTGCTGGCAGATTGGCCAGGGGGCGTTAGGAACTACTGGAGCTCCGGTGCCGCCCCCTTGCAGTGGCTCCCCTATTCCCCACGGCCGGCGTTGATACTTCCACCGCCGCGGTAAATAGGGAACGCTCCCTGAAGGGAAATCCCTCTCCTCCGCAATGCATACGGAGGACAGGGATTTCACTTCCGGGGGCGATCCCTGGTGGTGGGCGGAGCCATCAGGGTGGGTCTGGCCTAGTGTGCTCCCGCCCACCCCACAAATAGCCTAGTGGCCATAAAACTTTGCCGACCCCCAATCCAGGTGATTACGTCCAATAGTATTTAAAGTATAGCACATTACAGAGCTGAAATTCTAAACTAGTCATCTGGAGACGTAATAAGAAATTCCAATGAAATTAAATTGTCTCAGTGGTGTCACTGGTTCTGAGCTTGTTAAAAAGACCCCTTCTAATGAAATTTCAGTAATTTCTACAAAATGGATACAACAACCTTTCCAAAGCCCGTGATAATTACAAAATTAAGGCCTCAGGGTCCGGTTTAATTTAACTTGAGAACATGAAAATATAATAATGTAGAACATGTGTTATAAATTCTGCCATTTTAAAAGGAAACCTTTATCATTAAGATAAATCAATGTCACTACTCTATAGAATTCTGCCTGGCTACTTTATCATTATTTTTTTACCTGGGTCACAAATGTAATTACTTTCTCTATGTCCTGGTAAATAAAGCAATAAGTAAATATATTATTACACCAGTACCAAGGCCAATATAAAACAACTGACTGCAGCCAGGAGGAAACATTGACATCACTGAGAAAATGTCAGTGCTTACTAGGGTATTGATAGCCTATATATATTCACAAATGTCACTCGAGCCCACAAGGTAATGTTAACAAGAACATTTCTTGTTGCGTATAGCAACTAATCAGGACTCCCGCTTCAACTCAAGCAACAAGAAATGATCAAAGCTAGCACACTTTTTATACAAAAGTCACAGTTGCTTTACCTTAAACACGCTTGCCACCTACTTTGCATTCTTGCTTTTAAGTTTTAAAAGAGCTTTGTTTTTATTGGGGAAACTTGGAAATGGTAAAACAAGAATCTGAACACTATTTTCAAGATTAGGCCACGGGAGTAAAAAGGAAAAAAAATATTATAAAAAAAAAAAATAATAAATAAAATAATAATAATGCTAAAATAAGTAAAATAAATAATGAAAAACAAAAACAAGAATCTGAACACTATTTTCAAGATTAGGCCACGGGAGTAAAAAGGAAATAATATTATAAAAAAAAAATAATAAGAAGAATAAATTAAATAATAATATCAAAATAAGTAAAATAAATAATGAAAGGTTCCAGTTTGCATTCATGTTGGTACAAAAGTAATTAAAAAAAAAGATAGTAGGCAATTAAATTAAATAGGGATAAGAAAGTTTAGGTTTACGTTGTAGCTGTTTTCAGCCATCCTATGGATATTATTTGTGATTGTTTTTATATACACAAACTAATACCTAGAAGACTACAAATAAAATCTTTAAACCCGTAAGGTTCATGAAGCTTGCTAAATGATTAATAAATCATATTAATCCGAGCGGTATAGAATTTATTCCAGTTTTTTAGAATTTCGTATTTATTTGTAGTATTACACGACACATAAGGACTACTAGTCTAGAGCAGTATTTCTCATCCAGGGTTCCTCCAAAGGTTGCTGGGGGTTCTTTGAGCGGTTTGTACCTCTCAGGTCAGATTTAATGACACCAATGATCTGTAAGGGTGACATTTGTCCCACTGACCACCATGTGAGCTTTTGATATAGAAATGATATCAGGGGTTTACTGAAAGTTATTTCAAGGGTTCCCCCATGGTTAAAAGGTCAGAAATATTGATCAAAATTAAAGCTTTTTAATTCAGACAATTTGCAAAGCTGTAAAATCAGTTGCTAAGTTTTATCATGGTTGGCATTAAGGCCATACTTGGATTAAAGCTTCAATTTGCAGGCTGCATCCATATGAGTGTCCCCCTGGGTGTAAACAGAATTCAGCCGCCCTCCCTGCTTTTCGATTCTAATCTGGATTTGTAGACTAAGCCCTTTTGCTGCGACATATGCACACACACACACACGTGTTAGTTAAACAGGATACCCTTCGCCTTGCATGAATGGAAGCATGCATGTGTTACAAGGCTGCTCTCATTTCAAATGTGGTTTCTTTCTATCTCACAAACTTTTTTTATCCTCACTTCCATTAAAAACAAAAAAAAAAAAACAGTGATATTTTCAAAATGGCAAACAGGGAAAGTGTCGGGGTATCATGTGACCTCCTCTAAAACGATAACGCAACAAGATCTCCTACTGTGTGGATTACTGGGTGTCGCTATATTTTTGCTTACATGCATATGACATGAACCACTTTCAAGGTCAGAGCAAGGTCATACTCAAAAAAAAAAAATGTTTGCTCGTTTTACAATATTGATTCAACGGATATATTTTAAAGAACTGAAGTGTTAATAATGACACTTAGATGTTTTTTTTGCTATGCTGCTCTGGTAAGATGAAAGGTATAAGGTGTTTGGTTGCTGCATTAGTATTAAAGAAACATTCTATGCAGAAAATGGTATCCTAAGATAATAGGCTGAATCTCCAGTTATTACTTTTATACCAGTGCAAACTTGCTTTTGATATTGTGTTTTTTATTTACTTGTATTCTCTCCCTGTCAGAGCAGAAGTTTCACGTTCTTAGGCCACAAGACCATGGGTACCTTCTAACTAAACGGTGAGCTGACATTTCAGGGAAAGAACACAAGTAAACAGCAACACATATCCGTAGGAGTTAAGCTGCACTGTAATAACGTCTTAAAAGTCAGATTCTTACAAACAACTATTATCGACTGGTTATTATTATTATAGTTAATATTGACTATTATGTTTTAAAATACGTGCATTTTACTGTAAGGAGTGACGCAAAGTCCAATGACTACAGAGCACTCGGTTATGTCTAAAGTCAGCAGAAGGATTGGATGGACAGGTTTGAAAATCAAGTTCCATTATTATTGTAATCATTAGTTACTTAAGTTATCTACCGGTGCTCACACAACCATATACACTCCATACAAGACAGATGAATCAAGCCTTCATGATGATCTGCTCATATATGTTCATGATCTGCTATAGACCATTCGAAAGTCACTGGTGATCAATGATCTTGGTGCTCAACATTCATCCAAAATGTCTCTTTGATGCATGCATGTTGATGAAAGGGCAAGTATTACAAGTATTTTTTTGGTTGGTCAACAATACGAGGTTGGTTCTGAGATATGTCAAGGCGGGCAACGGGTCTACCAACTTCCAAGAGATGCTGGGTACAGTATTCAGAGAATAAAATGCTAGTTTTTGCACAGCAAGATTCAAACATGGAGATGCTGGGGCCCTCTAATATGTGCTGAAATATATTCATTCTATTCCCTAAAACAGACAGTGCACTTATTGCTCATATTTTAGTTTTAAGTTTTTTAAAAGTTTTTCTAAAGTTTCACCATCCTGATGGTGTGTTCGTAGGTCTTTACAGATGCCAGGCCTTATAGGAGGGGTTCCATTCTCTGTGCTGGATTAGTACAATGTAACAGGGGGAACAACCCATAGAAAGCAAGATTTTTGGAACTCCTGCTCCAGGATGAGCAGGGAGATAACAATTGCAGCAGTTAATGTAGCCCGTCAAAATCTACTTGAAACTAAATTGTGGTTTTGCATGTGCATATAAAATTCTTAGTGGTACTCAACTCTAGAAATAAAGATATGCCATCAGGCAGGTTCTTTATTGCAAAAGGGACAGGCAATGTCCCGTCTGCAATAAAACTTACCTGCTTGATCAGATTTCTTTTAAATACAGGTAAAAGTCCCCATTGCAGGTCATCTTCTTCTTCTCCTCTTCCTGGTTCCGATCCTTAGCCATCTTTGTTGGCTGGGTCGGGGTGATGGAGTTTATTTAGTCCTAGCAGCCGCAGGGGAAGCCAAAAATTGCCGGGTATCCCGACTTCCTTTGCATGTACAGCTCATCATTTTTTGACAGGACAGCGATCAGGCAGGTATGTTTTTCAATTCAGAAAGGATATCACCTATCAATGCCCTGCCTGATCTCAAATTTTAAAAGTGGAACTTTAGTTCCTCTTTAAGTGCAGAATTCTTCAAATTTACTAATCTTAAGGGACCATAAACAAGTCGAAAGATTGGTATAGTGTTGCGTATTGTTTGGTTTATCACAACTTGCAGGCCAAATGTGAGATTTTGATAAATGTTTGCATTGTTATTGCACCTACATGTTACTACAAACCATTTACATTATCCCTAGAAAGAGTTTACTATCTGATGTGCCCATCTCAAAGTTACAAATACATGAAAGCTCAGAGTCTGAATTATCCGATAATAAAAATCAAGATTTTACATTATTTATTACATTGATTCGTAAACCATAATGACCAAAGACCCTGATTTTTTTTTCACCTGGGACAATCATTTGAAAATCTAGCTTCCAGTACAGCTATTCCATGATGGTGATGTTTCGGTTAGGATGCAGCATGGCTCTTCCTGGTCACCATTCACATAGAAAATCTATGCAGTTCCTT
This sequence comes from Pyxicephalus adspersus, assembly GCF_032062135.1. Lineage (NCBI taxonomy): Eukaryota > Metazoa > Chordata > Amphibia > Anura > Pyxicephalidae > Pyxicephalus > Pyxicephalus adspersus. Next base: position 100,003,566 of record NC_092863.1, on the reverse strand, counting down.
AAACTATCACCCGAAACGATCACTTACATTATTACCTGATCCCTCCCACTGCACACCCCATTATTACCTGACCCCTCTCACTGCACACCCCATTATTACCTGACCCTCACTGCACACCCTAATATTACCTCACCCCTCTCACTGCACACCCTAATATTACTTGACCTCTTTCACTGCAAATCCCAATATTACTTCACCCTATCACTGCACACCCCAATATTACCTGACTTCTCTGACTGCACATCGCAATATTACCTCACCCCTACCACTTCAGAACCCAATATTTCCTGACCTCTCTCATTGCACACCCCAATATTACCTCACCCCTATCACTGCACACCCCAATATTAACTGACCCTTCTCACTGCACACCCCATTATTACCTCAGCCCTATCACTGCACACCCCAATATTACCTCATGCCTATCACTGCACACCCCAATATTACCTCATGCCTATCATTACAAACCCCAATATTACCTCACACCTATCATTTCAAACCCCAATATTACCTGACCCCTCTCACGTCACACCCCAATATTACCTCACCCCTCTCACTGCACACCCCAATTTTACCTCACCCCTATCACTTTACACCCCAATATTACCTTACCCCTCTCACTGCACACCCCAATATTACCTCACCCCTCTCACTGCACACCCCACATTTACCTCACCTAGCTTTCTACCTCTAATCTAGTTGAAGAGGTTGTTAGATCAGTGTGTGTGTACTGCCAGCTGAGTGGTTCTCAGAGGTGTCAGTCAGTCAGTCACATGTCCCGCCCCTTCCTGAAATGATGAGGGGGGTGAGGTAATATTAGGGTGTGCAGTCAGAGGGGGGTGAGGTAATATTAGGGTGTGCAGTCAGAGGGGGGTGAGGTAATATTGGGGTGTGCAGAGGGGGATGAGGAAATATTGGGGTGTGCAGTCAGAGGGGGATGAGGAAATATTGGGGTGTAGAGTCATAGGGGGGTGAGGTAATATTAGGGTGTGCAGTCAGACAACATTTCATTTTTGTGTTACACATACAGATTTGTGGTGTCAGTATTTTGGGGTACAGGGACCTAAACTACAGAAGCTGCACACAACCCAATCGCCCATTTAGTGGCATTTTCAAGCTATGCACAGATGTGAAATTTTGGTCTCTAAACAAACTTTCTTCTGGTTTTCAGTGACAATAGAACAAACTGTTCAGTTCTATGAAGAGGAAAAAGGGGAGGACAATGGGGAGGCACCCTGCTGTGTCCTCCTCCATAGGATATGACAGTGGTTCTTGGCTTGGTGGATCGCTAAATGACATCAGGGGATTACTGTACATATGCTAGATTTTCTCCAAGACAATAACAACCCTTTGGGGCAGTAAAGCAAGCTTGTGTTTAGGATTTAGGCTATGCATACACGCTAAATTTTTGTCGTTTCATGACAACGACAAAAGACTGAAAGATGCATGAAGGAGCTCTGTACATAGAGCGCCGCTCTGCTTTATGGAGAGGGTAGGGGGAGCTGCGCTCCTTTACTTGCATTGCGGTCAATCATGGATCCACGTCGTATGGCTGCTGTACACACGTCCGATTCTCGTCCAATGCTAGCCATGAAGCGGATGAGAATCATCTGACATGTGTACGTAGCCTCAGTCTTGCATTGCTATGTTGTGTGAATGACACCCAGCACCATGTGTGTCCACCTAGCACTCTATCCCATCAATCCAACAGGAAACATAAAGATTGTACAGTATAGATGCCTACGTGCAGAGAATATGTTCCCCCAAATGTATGTGGTTGGATTGGAGAACAAGAATATTTCTTAGGGCCTCCCCCATTTCTCCTAACCACGTTTTCTTGGTGGGGGTGAAGATAACAATTGATTCCGAGAGCATAGGCCATGGCTACCACCCATGTTGGTGCCAACTTTGTAGATCAATCTTTTATTTCAAAAATTGTATTGCTGGTGAATCATGCAAATAGATATCCACCACCTAAAGCAGATATATCAGACTCCAATGGAACAGTGAAGTACTTCAAGGGACCACTTTAAGTCCACTTGAGATTACAGCATTTATTGCAATGTATAATATATATCATATAATATTCAATCTCAGCCCTGACAGAGGAGCCGTAAAACTCTTCAGGAGGTGCAAAATTATGTATAATTTAGTCTACATCAATGGCTGGTGGGATGTGCCTGGAGGGTGCTCAAGAGTTCCAAACCCTGATTAAAGCTGCAGGGAGCGCTTGGGAGCTCCATTTTCGGGAGTGGATGTCTGATTGGAGGAGTGGGCTTTAGTAAGTAGGCTGGGTTTGAAAGATAAACACTTTAGGTAATACCCACATGATGCAAATCTATTAAATTGAAATCCAATAAATCAAAAGGATGAGCCAGGATGGCCGTGCAGCAAATGGCTAGATGATAATGGACATCCTCCAGCTGGGAAATAATATATCTCTATATGACTTGCTGCAGCTTCCAATGAACATTGTGAGGATCTCACAGTGTGCAGTGAATCAGAGTAATGTTGGTATTCGGAAGAATTTTGCAAGATCTAATGAGGACTTAAACTCAAAACACAAAAAAAAAAACACACCCGCAGGGTGGACCGATCACTCCGGGTGTTTCCGGAATCTGGTCCCGTGTCATCCTGGCGCCGCCATCTTTGTTTCTCTTCCGGGTTCTTCATCCTACATCACTCGACCCAGACGCGAGATTGGGTAATGTAGGATGAAAACAAAATGTGCCAATCTCACTGGGCATACATGAGATCGGCAAATTTTTCTCTTTGAGCAAAAAGGCTCCTTCTGCGCAGGCCCGAGGTGCTCGGGCATGCGTAGAAGGAGCCTCCAGGGATGCTCGATGTAGGTATATCCCAAGAATTAGGGGGCGGTGCTGCACCTTTTTTTTTAAAAAAAAATGCATAAAAGGGTTCTCAGTAAAATTCTGAGTATAGGTAAGCTTTAAGGGGAGGCTGAAGTTCAGCTTTAATAAAGTCTAACCCAGGGTTTCTTAATTATTGAAGTTCCTCAAAAATTTGCTAGAGGCTCCTCGAGCAGTTTGTGTCTTCCATACCAATTTAACTGACACCAATTTACTTTTTGGCTATCTGAAGAGTGATGTTCTTCCCACTGGCTCACAATGTAGGAGGTATTCTTCGTACTGACCACCAAGCTGATATAATGTAAGCTAATGTTGAATTAGTAATGATAGCAGGAGTTCCATAAGACCTGAAAGTTATTTCAAGGGGTCCCCATGTGAAAAAGGTTGAGAAACTCTGGTTTAACATATGTAAAGCCAGTTGGCAGCTGCAGACAAACTACAAATTCCAGCATGCTGTGCAAGGTTGTGAGCTGCAGGTTGCCTAGTTTCTAAATCAAAGCTCTTGAGAGGGTTATTGATCTCAAATCTGCTCAGTGGAACAATTAGTGTCACCCTGCCTGGCCTTGCCCTGAGGCCACCTGCCACTGGATCAATAGAAGCAAAAGGATTAGTTTTTCACATCTATTGTTCCAGGCCAGCTGAGCGGAGACCCCTTGGCTGAGTCCTGGGAACTTATTAGATGCAGACAGCCATGGTATCAGTCTTGCGTAGTAAGGATCAGATCAGGACAATATGCCTTTTGCAAATATTTGCAAGAATGGTTGTGTGCAGAATTGTCTGACTTGCACAGTATTACATTTCAAGAATCAAGGTAGCCTTACTGCAGACCTTTATTATAAGCAATAAAAAATGTTGCAGTAATTCACTCATTGTAAACTAGAGCCTAGGCTAGAAGATATTTTCTTCAATTTCCTATGTGTATTTCTATGTTGTAATCCAACAGGAAACAACTTCTGCACTTTGCATCCGTGCAGGAGTTTCCTGTAATGCAGACCGGCTACTGTTGCTTTCTCTCCTTATGCAGGGTGACTGGTCTTGTATTGGCGGCCTTGTAGTTTTCAGCGGGAAGCTGGTTGTTGGGCCTTCTGAGTCCATCCCACAGCTTTGCTCTCCGCACAGAGCATAAACAGCATAGTAATAATCACACATATATGTTTAATAAAACACATTGTATTCTATTGAATAAATAAGCTTGCATTGCATTGTGATGCATTCAGCAGTCCGTTTATTTGAATGAGCTGCCAAACACAGCACATACCACATACATGTAGTTAATTGCGCATTCTGCTAAGCACAATTTCTAATGTGTATTTTGGGTGCCATTAACAATGAATGTGCTATGAGTTTCCGCACATTAACATATGTGTTTCCATATGCGTAATACGTTTGTGTTAACACAATACATTAGTACGAACCCGTCTTAAATGTTCTTTGTCTGTAGCAGAAAACAAAAAGTCTCTTGCTCTTCCAGATAGGGCATGTAAAATTTTGGACTGGATGAACACAAATATAATACAGGTAAAACAGGTCCCATATATGACATTTACACATAATTTATACAAAAAATGGAAAAGCCCCTATTTTTTAGAGTAGAGAAGAACCCACATCTCATGGTCAATATGTGAAAGCGTTTTTTTTTTGATGAGTTCCAAAGCTTGACTTTCGAGGGCTATACAGTTAAAAATAATGATTTTATTTATATAACAAACATATACAATTTCATAAAAACAATAAAACATTCAGTTTTTTACAATTACATAAAAAGCATTGCAGTATTACTTATATAGTCACATTCTCCCCAAAACCATATCCATCAAGGTATTGCTTTTAAAGAAGAGGGGGAATCACTTTTATTCGACACGTTTCGCAGCTCTTGGGCTGCTTCCTCAGGAATGAAAACAATTGGAAAGATTGAACAAATTAGGAGTCCTCCAGCACCAGGAGATAATGGTTGTGAAGACTGCATTCAGTAGAAGGAAACATCAAAGCTGCCACTATTGGGATGGGTACTGCATTCAGTCTTCACAACCATTATTTTCTGGTGCTGGGAGATTCACTATTTGTTCAATCTTTCCATTTGTTCTCATTCCTGAGGAAGCAGCCCAAGAGCTGCGAAACGCATCAAATGAAGGAGACTCCCACTCTTCCCCTCACTCCTTTAAAACCAACACCTTGATGGATATGGTTTTGGGGGAAAATCTGACTATATAAGTAATACTGCATTGCTTTTTATATAATTGTGCAAAACTGATAGTTTTATTGTTTTAATGAAATTGTGTGCTAAGTTTAGTTAACTTAGTATATGTTTGTTAAATAAATAAAATCATTATTTTTACCTGTACAGCCCTCGAAAGTGCCGCTTTGGAACTCTCTTGTTCAAACTACCCTTGCACATTTAGACATAATTTACACAAACTGTTTCCCCAGCGTTTTAACGCTGCATTTCAAAGTCAATGTTCCATTCATTCCAATATGCCACAACTTTTTTTGGGCCTTGCGTTTGTAGGCTGCAGACTTAAATGTCTTAAAACATTCATAAACACTTCTAATAAAAATAAAAGAAGTGTCTATGAGCTTTTATGAACTAATCTTTATAATGTTAGGCCGCATACACACGTGCAATTATAGTCGTTGGAAAGGATCTTTCACGATGCATGATGCATGAATGAGCTCTGTACATACAGCACAGTTCTGCTCTATGCAGAGGGGAGGGGGAGGACGACGGAGTGGCTCCCCGCTGCACGCTCTCTCCCTTACTTTGCATTAGGATCATTCGTCGTCCATCGTCCGTGGATCTGCCAGGACGGTCGTTGGGACGATGGGCGCTGTACACACACCAGATTCTCGTCCGATATCGGCCCTGAGCCGATTATCGGGCGAGAACCATTGGACGTTTGTACGTAGCTTTAGAGTCACCATCTGCTGCACTTTGCAATCTTTGCAGCGCTGTGTTTTTCTTTAGTTTATTATCTTTGTGTTTAGTTGTGTGCTTGGCGTTTATTTGTAAGAGCTGCACACCTATAGTCAATTCTAGCAAAGTATCTTCCATCACTATCACACCCAAGATGCTTGTTGAGTGCTGAGCCTCTCCACCTCTTCTACACCCAGAGATGAGATTTCACAGCACAGATTTTCCAGGTGACCTGAGAACGCCCCTCCTGGTTTTATTGTCTTCCAATAAAGAAGTGATGACCCACTAAGTTGTTAGAAGCTTGCTGAATTGTCTTATATCTCCTTCAGGCCTAGCGAGACTGCCAGATGGCTAATGGAAGACGAGTAACACTAGGTCCCTTTGTAGAGCATGTTATCCTTTACATCCGGGCCTGGCAGACAACAGATGGTCGCGTTCTGCACTGACTATAGCAGCGTGTTTTACAAACGCTAACTGAATGAAACTCTGTTGTGACATCTTCATGAAAGTATTTTTTTCTCCTTTTATGATTTCTTTTTTAAGAGAAAAAAAAATAAAGTGTGAAAAAAATGACAATTGTCAGCAAGGTGGGATGCAGACAGCTGAAATCCCATGCTCAATTACCGGCAGGGCTTTTATCTGCACAGTTTATGTGAATCCTCCTCCAACAAATGCATAATTAGATGATTTTTAGGTTGATATAAAATACACAAGTATCTAAATGCAAGCTCAATACAAACCTGGTGCTAAACCAAAACATCAGGAATTACCTGGCAATCAAAACATTAATTGCCATGAAACAAAATCCAAATTTTTATTAATAAGGCAATATTGAAAATGAAGTTGCATTTTGTTATCTGGATGACACTTCTGGGCCCTGTTATTTTTTATTAATTTTTATATTGGGTTGGTTCTGCTTTATATATTGGTCCTGCTTATATATAATACCTGATGCTACTGTCAGCAATATCTCATTGCAATCAAAATCCTGAAATATTTGCAGGGATCATGTGCAAGGTGTCTAACATGGACCACCTTTCTTTCTTTCCATGATTAGAGGTGTGATCACAGGTCTCAATATATCCCTTGTCATTTTTACCTTTCCTGTCCATGTGTGCCAATTAAAATAATTAATGGTGAGCCATTTAGAAACCTTGATCACTTACCTATACTTTGGATTAATTAGGTTTAATCCAAGTTCCATTTTTTGTGCTTAGTGGCTGGCATTAGATTGGCCAAGAAGGGGCCAATGTGAATGGTTCAATTATTGTTGTAAACTGCTGTCAAGTATATCAACGTTAGATAAACTACATGAAGTTTCTTTATTAAACTCTAAGGGTGGCTCAATACTTTATGTATGGTAACACTTTTTTATGGCATCCCAACGTACAAATACCGCAGCAGCCAACAAGCCTGTGCCGCAGTGTACCATTGCTTTTAGAACATTCCGTTTCCAAGCGAAGTACTAATATAGAGTTGCTCTTCCCCAACTCCTAAGGCTTTTGCAGGCTTCGCACTTCTAGGGAGGCTTTTTATTATTATTATTAATATTAAACAGGATTTATATAGCGCCAACATATTACGCAGTACTGTACAATAAATAGGGGGTGCAAATGACAGAAGAATACAGACAGTGAGACAGGAGAAGGAGAGGACCCTGCCCTGAAGAGCTTACAATCTTTGGAGTGTGTTTGGGGCACTTTGTTCCTATTTAGCCAAAAGGCTTTGTGAGCTTAGGTATTGATATTGAAGACCCGTCTTGTAATCAGTGGTTCACTTTAATTCCAAAGGGGTGTAGTAGAGTTGAGGTCAGGGCTCTGCAAAAGTCACTTTGAACCAAACTGGTTACACCATATCCTGATGGAGCTGGATTCATACACTGGGGCCTGGTCATGCTGGAACACAAAAGAACCTTTACCCAACTCCAACAACAATGTTGGGAGCACACAGTTGTCAATCATTTCCCTATAGTTTTTAGTATTACCAGTCCATTTTACTAGAAGCCCCAGAACTTGTATCGTTTGGAGTTTGGAGGAATGTCCACATACATTACATATTCATTCTTACATGCCCCTTCAACCAATTCTGCTTTCAAAATTATACCAAAATGATAATTTAACATAAAAGAGACAACATGTTAGATGTAGCTTTCATTAGAGGTTTCTGAAACACCCATGATTTTAAAAGCCTCAAAGCTTTTGAGATTTGCTAAATTCTATCTGCTTTTTTCTTGCCGTAATGCACAGTAAGATCAATAATAGATAATGGCTTGGAGATCCGAACAATGGAAGTCTCCAGAATAGCCATACATGACCATTAGAAGAATAGACTATGGTCTCCAGCTCTTAGGGAGGTCATTAATGTATGTGAAGCCTTTTCAGCATATGCTCTAATCCCTATTAACTGATTTAAAAACAGGTGGCCATTGCCTTTGGGCAGAGGTAATTAAGAGGGAGCTGCATTCTCAGCAGATCTGCTGTAATCATCCAGAAGGGAGTTTACAGCTCTCCACACTTTTCCATAGGAATGGACATTAGGCTTGCCAGACATCCAAAAAATTACAGATTGCCTAAAAAATTGCAGATTGCGGCCATCTGCCTAGGGTGTGATAAATTAATAAATATAATCCTTTTTGTGTATGTATTATTTTTTTTTGTTTTGCATAATAATATTATTAGACAGGATTTATATAGCACCAACATATTACACAGCTGTGTGCATTAAATAGGGGTTGCAAATGATAGACAGATACAAACAATGAAAGAGGTAAGGACCCTGCTCAGAAGAGCTTACAATCTAAAGCTGCATACACATGTGCAATTATAGTCGTTGGAAAGGATCTTCTACTAGATTGTAAGCTCTTCGGGGCAAGGTCGTCTCCTCCTGTATCACTGTCTATATTATTCTGTCACTTGCAACCCCTATTTAATGTACAGCGCTGCATAATATGTTGGCACTATATAAATCCTGTTTAATAATAATAATAATAATAATAATCTTTCATGATCCTTTCCAATGACTAAGGACTGCACGATGCATGAACGATGCTGTACATACAGCACTGTTCTGTACCATGCAGAGGGAAGGGGGAGATCGATGGAGCAGCACCCTGCTGTGCTCTCTCCTACTTACCTTGCATTAGGATCATCCATCGTTCGTGTATCCGCCAGGGCGGTCGCTCGGAGGATGGACGACAGGTGCTGTACACACGTCAGATTCTCGTCTGATATCAGCCCGATTATGGGGCGAGAACCATTGGACGTGTGTACGTAGCTTAAGAAAGGGGTAAGAGATTAAGTCTCTTTTAGGATTTTATTGCTTTCTTTGTCTCCATTGGTGAGATCAGCACTTTATTTGTCAAGGTGGCCATTGTTACCAAGACAAGAATTCCAAACATTTCTATGCAATAATAATTTAAAAAACAACTGTAACAACAACAAAAAAAAGCAAAATACAAAATTAAAAAAAGAGGCTTCCATACCGAACATGACAGTTCTAAGGATACAGAAACTATAACATTGTAAAACCAATGATAATCAAAGGGGCATAAAATAATTTTTAGCAAGCAGCACAGGGGTCAGCAACATCAGAAGAGGGATTTGCCATAAGACTAGAATTCCAAATATTTTGAGTTATTAGAGGTTCCTCTATGTATGGTTTTCAGGATAATACAATATGTCCAATCACACAGCAATACAAGACCATGTGATAATACTGATATGGGTAGGGCCACTTTTATACACCATCTTCAGCATCAGGAATTTCCTCGATATAGAGATGGTTTTGGCTAAAGCCTCAGATACAACTCTCATGGACAGGTTTAATACTGGAAAGCAGTTCACAATAACGAGTGAATAGCAATACAAGATGGAATATATCAAATAAAAGGGTTTCCTTCAAAAGAAAAACAGTTATAGGACAAACAAAGAGAATTTAATACAACAGTGGAATGCCCATCTCCTCCTTATGAACTAGTTGCTCTCTGTGGCACTCACATATCGATGATATCAAGGAGTCCATGTACAGAACTGTCGTCTTCCTTGTGCTTTTGTTATATTGTATTACTGCTGGAAGTTGGGTTTTAGAAAGTTTGATTTAACCACTGATGTTGCTAAAAATCTAGCACCGCGGCCCTAGAAGTTTCCCTAGTGAAAAAATCCTCCTGATTCCTATATGATGTTCTACAGATCACAGTCTTTGTGCTTTTCTAGACATGATCAGACCCTTCAAGTAGCATGGTCACAGTACCATTAAGTATGCACATAAGTTTGAACATGCTCGGCGATGGTTATGATACAAGAGATCCAATTCACAAAGTAATTTGCCATAATGATTGTTATTCCCAGCCGTGGGACTGGAAATTTTAGTTCACAATGCTAAAAATAAAGGTTGTTAAAATAAATAAGGATTGATAGAGCTTGGAGAATTGGGCCTAAGATGTGCTCTGCTAGAAAAAACAAGACGTACGACATAGCAGTAATTACTGAAAACCTATGAAAGGGTTATCGCTATGAAGGAAACCCAATGGTTTTAGGTTAATTTATTGTGAATTTTGTTGACACATTTACTTTAGACTGATGTTTTTTATCATTTTTACAATATTTATTAGAGCATTGTTTCTTACTTTGTACCATCCTAGGGTTCATCCAGAGGTTGCTAAGGGTTCCTTGAGCTTGCAACACTTGGGTCAGTTTAGATGACTCCAATGATCTTTTTGGCTATCTTCAAGGATGACATTCTTCCCAATAGAGAGCAATGTAAGAGGCATTCTTCCCACTGACCACCATACTAATGTACGGCCAGGTGTGGATATAGGAGTTATAGCCGGGGCTCCCTGAAGACCTGAAAGTGATTTCAAAGGTTCATCCACGGTAAAAAAAAAAGTCAAGAAAAAAAGGGTTCCTTCATGTAAAAAACAAAGTTGGGAACACTGTATAAAGCTGCATACACGTGCAATTATAGTTGTTGGAAAGGATCTTTCATGCATTGCACGATGCATGAACGAGTGTTGTACATACATCACTGGTCTGCTCTATGGAGAGGGGAGGGAGAGAACGACGGAGCGGCACCCTGCTGCGTGCTCTTTCCATTCCCTTGCATTAGGATCGTTCGTCGTCCATCGTCCCTGGATCCACCAGGACGGTCATTCGGATAATGGACAACAGGTGCTGTACACACGCCAGATTCTCAAGCCGATTATCAGGTGAGAACCAATGAACGTGTATACGTAGCTTTAGAGTGATTGAATCTTCCTATGAACTTCTATGGAGGGAAGGTTTAAAGGGGAAGGATCCCATGCTTCCTTTTTAAGTAGGTAAGACAATAGAAGAGGGGTCACTGCTTTCTGAATAGAGGTAGGAGGAAGAGACATGTTAGAATCCCTGATCTATGTGTATATGAGAGAGGGGGATGGGCTACTGTTCTCTGTGTATAGATGGCGGGGAGAGAAAGAGACACTAATTTGACTCAGTTAGCTTTCAGCTTGAGTTATTGCGCTCTATAAACAGTAAAGAGAAGGAGAAACTGACAAAAAAGGCAGCCATATAAAAATACATGATATGTATAAGCAGTATAAACATGATAATCATATATATTATATTAGGAATTAAAAGTTACAATATGAAAATGAAATGAATAATTATATATTAAATATAGAACATATATATATTCTCGATAAAAAATACATATTCTTGATTGCTATCTTTATAGAAAATGATATCTGACAAATAATATTAGCATTAATATAGTGATTTAAATATTACCTGTTCTGTTGAGTCTGTGTTCATTGGCCGTTTAAGTACTGTAATAAGGTTTTGCTGCTTTTTTGTACGTCAATAGAAGATTAACTGGAATTTGTAAAAATGCTAATTTCTCGCAGACGGGCGCAGCAGCAGGACGTGACGGGGTGACGGGAATCGCACATTCCCCTCAAGGTCGATGAGTCTTTTCTCCAGTGGTAATGCTGCAGCGGTTAATTTACTCGAGCAGCGAACATTTTAATTATCCCATATTGGAACGTCTCATCAGACCACAAGTACATTTCACAATCTGCGGCCCAGTTAATTAATCAAGTCCATCCAATGCTCTGCGAATCAATTGGTTATTGCATGGCGGACCTGGTGCTGTTAGCACACGGCTAAGTTTAAAAAGGGGTTATTTCAGTTTATGTCTGTGTGGTCTATGGACGGAATGCAGTGTGTTGCATTTCCTGTAAGACATTCTTGCAATGAAAGTTTTACAGTCAAGTCTTAAAGTTGGGCAGACTTAAAGAAAAGGCCACATCATCCACCTCTCTTCTTCCAAATACAGTTTATTTGGTCAAACACAGACTGCCAACCATAATTCAGATGCTGCTAAGCATTCTAATTAGAAAACCTAACATGATTTGCACACCTAGAGCCTCTTACCATTATGGTCCAAATAGCATTATGGTCCTACCACAGTCATATTGCTTTGAAAATAAATTATGATAACTATAAAGCAAGCAAAGCACCATGTATTTCAAAAAATGCAGGAAAAAGCCAGCAAAGTACTATTAATGTTACAGAGACATCTCAGCCCAGTGATGGCCGAGCGGAAGAAAGACCCCAGTGGGCTGGGGGGCGCCGTGGACCGTGTCTCCTGTAAAGATCGCAGGCTCAGGGTGATGGGCCGGTTGTGTCTCTGAATCGCAGGCTCTGTATGGGTTCCTGGCATCATGGCGTCACTGTGGGGGAGGTTTCTCCCCATTTGAGTGACACACGGCTCCCCGCGCATGGAGTCCGTGAAATGAATGGTCCGTAATGTCAAAAAGGTTGGTGACCACTGTCTTAGACGATGTCTTAGTTCAATCTTGTGGAAACACTGTGCCTGGTTTATTAAAGCTCTCCAAGAATGGAGTAGATAGACTATCATAGGAGAACCTGGGATCCAGCAAACCTTGAATGGATTTGGTTTAGGATTTTAAAAATCTGCCAACGAAGAAATCCATTTCAGGTATGCAGGATCACCCGTTCTTCTCCAGTGTTGGAAGGCTTTAATAAATTAGCCCAAGTATGTTGAAGGCTCTTTTCTATTCCAGCATGCCTGTGTACAAAACCAACTCGATGTTTTGATGATTTTGGTGTGAAGACACTAAAGTGTCCCACACAAAGCCCTGACTCCAACTTTACTTTACAACAGTGGAATGGATTATGAATGCTGAATGTGATTCAGATCTTCTCCTGTAACATCAATATCTGATCTTTGGTTGAATAGGTGCAGATTTTCATACACATTTCAAAACCTTGTGGAAATCCTTACCAGACAACTGGAGGCTGTTACATCCTCAATGAGGAAATCACACTATAGTAATGCCCAAAAGGTGATAAAGGGGTGGTGGTCAGGTGTCCACAAACATTTGGTTATATAGCGAATCAGCTTCCTGTCTTCTGGGCAAAACTCTGAACAGGGAACTGGAGGAGCAGCACAATTGCCAATCAGGCTCTACTATATGCACATGATGAGTTGATGGCTTAGACTACATACACATGTGCAATAGTTGTTGTTGGAAAGGATCTTTCACAATCCTTTCCAACGACAAATGCATGCACTATGCATGAACGAGCGCTGTACATACAGCATCATTCTGTGCTATGAAGAGGGGAGGGGGAAAATGACGGAGCGGCACCCCGCTGTGCTCTCTCGCCTTCACTTTCATTTTGATTGTTGTACACACGCCAGATTCTGGTCTGATATCAGCCCTGAGGCGATTATCAGACGAGAATCATCTGACGTGTGTACCCGTCCTTAGTACAGTGTGCCTTAACCAGGGTTCTTCCGGAGGTTGTTAGGGCTTCCTTGAGCAATGAGCAGTTTGTGCTTCTCAGGTCTGTTTAACTGACATCAATGACTTATTTTGTCTATCTGTACGGGTGACATACAATGTAAGAGACATTCTTCAAAATGGCCACCATGCTAATATAATGTGAGCTTTGGATATAATATTTATAGGAGGGGTTCCATGAAGACCTGAAAGTTATTTCCAGTGCCCTCCAAAATTAAAAAATTCAAAAAAGACTGACTTGTATGTTGCTGCACCTTGTCCAATCAAGTGTAGGCAGGGAAGAATGCATTGGGGGTGATTTATTTAAGGAGTTTAGTCTATTCACCATGGTTAATTATAACCTTTCAAGGAGTAATTCATTTAGCTTAGTATATGCTTTGATATCTCACTTTGCAATGATCACCCAGTCGGTGATTGTTGAACAGAGTTGATTTTCTTGCATGATTGCATGAATAAAGTCAGTAGAGCTTGCAAGGGGATAATTCACTTTATTACATGAACAGCTTGTATTCTATTAGTAAATCCAATCCACCCCATTGTTTCTTGATTCTGACTACCATGCCCTTGGAAATTTTTTTTCAGTTTTTTTCAATTGCCCCATTTTCTTCTGCAGTAGAGCTTTCCATAAAGAGAATTTGTATTTAGGAAGTTAGCAAAAATCCTTCAGTGTTCTCCCCAGCCCCTTTTAGCTGGGCGCACCACCCAGCACTTTTCAGTGACCACCCGGCTGTTTTTGGGTAGTTACTGATGAGTTTGGACACAATACAGGGCTGCCACCCACCTACAATTTCTTCCCATACAGCTTTAATAAATTCCGTGTTAAACACTTTACTTGCATAAAAGTAAATGTATATAACTAATCTGAAAGTGATTGATTTTCTCTCAACAAAATGAGTTTTACTTTAAAAGAAAATAGCCATGACACAAATGGTATTTGTTTAAAAGATTTCATGTATGATCTTAATAAATATATGTAACAAAATGCTTTGAATGGTTAGTCAAACAGGTTAATAGGAAAAATTTATAGCCGGGGACTTACAAAGGTAAATTAGTTACTTTCTCCAAACTATGGGCACGAGTTAGATTTCTGAAAACAAACTTTTGTGATCGTGCCCTGTGACAGTAGAACAAATAAGCATTGTACACACATTACTATTCATCTTTATAAGAAAGGGAGGGGAAACCTCCTTGAAAAAATCAGGAAGGCCATACCTGTTCTATCATTTAGTGAAACACCCGGGGGATTGCTAAATGTTGTTGGGGGACTGCTGCACTGCTGGACTCTTCCGGGGCAGGTATTTACCATGTGTGCATAGCTTTAGGCCATTTCCTGATAAAACAGCCCTTGTCTGGGGTAGTACAATACAAGTATTGCAATATACAATCAGGATAATACAAAGACCTCAGTTACTCAGTACAGTAATTATATAAAAGGCTGCAACATTTGTTCTGAAAGTGATCCAGGGTGACAGTGGCACAGCTGTTCTATAATATGGGAGGAAGACAGCTGAACCATGGGGTGTAGCCACAGACAATCCTGATATCATTTCCACAGCGTGCTGACAATATTTCCTCTTAAAGTTGATCTCCAGGCAAATAATTAAATACATAGATAAAATACACATATGGGAGTAGTTTTGCATGCCAATACATTTTATAAGTCTGTAAATCCAGTCTTAAGATTTAAACAGTTGCAGTCCTATTTGGCTGGAGAGGAGACCTGACAATTTTTTGCTGCAGATTTATTTTCCCTTAGAGATCTCCTCACCACCCCCTTCCTGTGACTGGACAGCGTAGGGATATTAATGTCAGATGAGCTAATCTTCCTGTCCTTCTGCCCAATAAACCTATTAGAATGAAGCACACCTAAATGGCTGTTTTTGCTGCTTCTCAAAACCCTTCTGCTGCAAAAAAGCTTTAAAGTAAAGATAACAGAGACTGTTGATCCAGTGAACATCCAATTGCCTCATGGGTTTAGGAAGGAATTTTTTTCTCCATTAAAGCAAATTGTATCAGGGGTTTTTTTTTCGCCTTCCCTTGGATCAGCAGTCGCCAACTGGTGGTTCGCGAGAAGATTTTGGGGGTCCGCGACTCTGGTCGGTGCACCCCCAAGCAGGGTCAGGAGAAGGACTGTGCGGGGGGGATGCATCGGCCAGAGCCGCGTACCATGTCGTGCAAATCCTTGGCTAAGGGAAGTGGGTGGGCTGTGTTTCACGATACAACACGCCTACTCTCCCATCGCAGGGTTAGATCGGCGATGGCAAAGTGGGCGAGTTCTGGCATCATGACGTCACTATAGGGAAAGTTTCTTCCCGGAGCAAGTAAATTTAGTGGTCCGTGGGTCCAAAAAGGTTGGCGACCACTGATCTGGGATGCATGTGGACAAAAGGAAGCATGCAATATGGGGGAGGTTCCTCCCCTTTGATTGACAAGTGGCTCCCTGCACATGCGCAGTCAGGAGACGGTAGTTTTAATGGTCCGCGGAACCAAAAAGGTTGGCAACCGCTGCTCTGGATCAACTATGTGTATAGGGTTTTATATCTGGGATATGTTTATTTCCCTAGTGGTTGAATTTGATGGCTTATGTCTTATGGCTTTTTTCAACCTGATTTACTATGTAACTAGGTAAACCAGGTTTAAATTCAGGATCTTGACATTTTTATTACTCTTACTCTGTTTTATAGTTTATGTATGCCTTCTTCCAAAACATTTATAATAATCTATACTTACCTACAGTTAAGCTTTGCATTGATGTTCCCCATGGGGAAGAATTTAACACCAGTTTAAAAAAATTGAAGGTACAAGGTTAAAAGCACAAATAAATCTAGTATTTTGCAAGTAAAAGGACTTGTAAAAAATGGAATTACAACCACTTACATTCATATCAATGATAACCAGGGCTTTGGAGTGGATGGCAGCAATGAACCGCAGCAGTACCGCTGCATCAGAATCTCTTTATTTTCCTTTTTATACAGCCAACCACTAGAGTCTTGGTACCCATATCTATCTCTCCTTATAAAAAAATAATGACTGTATGGAAAGTAACATCATCAAATTAGGAAAAAGGTCCCCTTCCCCCCTACAGCAGAAGCGGGAAATGAGAATGTACTTAAATGCAGATGAGATCATCAAGCCAGTCCTGATTACTCAGGTGTATCAACGTCGATGAGGAGCCGGTGATAGCATCCAGCAGAAATAGCACTTCACAGTCATAAGTGTCTGTTGGCGCGTGCAGTATTAGTATTCCGCACTGTGATTGCCATGAATTAATGCTGACTGCATGGGCGGAGGAGACGTCTGTGTGGAATATCTGATCAAAAGCTCTGCTGAGCCCTAAGAATTATTTCCAGCTCCTGCAAAGTGATCACTCAATATCCTCTACAGCAGAGATCGCTACTTACCATTGCTCAATGTCATTTAAACACCTGTGAAATCTTATTTCAATTAGGACGGTGCCATGATGGGGCCAAGACAGTGCTGAACATTAAGGGGTGGCATATAAAAGCCAAAACTGTAATCTATGCTAATTCTGGTGTGGTCTAGGACAGCGCACACCAACCAGTGGTCTGCAAGAAAAAGTTGGTGGTCTGTGGCTTTGGCCCCCCCACCAGCAGGGTCAGGAGAAGGACCCCGCAGGGAGGGTGCACCAGCAGAGCCGCAGACCATGTCTCCCGTACAGATTGAAGGCTCGGAGAAGCGGGCAGGTCGTGTCTCTGGACACATCCCTCCCACTCTCCCATCGAAGGCTCAGATATGCGATGGGAAAGTGGGCGAGTTCTGGTATCATGACGTCACTATAGGGAGAGTTTCTTCCCTGAGCCAGTAAATTTAGTGGTCCGTGGGTCCAAAAAGGTTGGCGACCACTGGTCTAGGACACATGTGGACAAAAGGAAGCATGCATAGAAGATGCAAGGGTGGAATACCATTGACATGTGACAAAAGTCATCATCTTTTTAAAGTATCCCTGCTTCAAAGAGAATTTGATGTTCCATAACCTGACTATGGCACAGAGTTGATTCTGGTCTTATTACAAATGGAGGTACCACATTTATTAACTTGGATTCTAACTCTGCCTGCCAATGAGATCAACAGTCCAATGGTAGCAAGTTGATGTCCAGTACCAGGAGTCACTATAGGTGGAGAAAGGGAAGCCGAGGCATTTGGTGTGTATAATGGGGTGAGAGGGTTTCTTGGATACACATTAGAACCTAAACAACAAATCAGTGATTCTTGCATGATAAAATGATATTCAATAATACATGTATAGGGGCAGTACTCTAAGCTCATGAGGCTTGTGTGAATGCACACCTGCAGACAAGTTCATGTTGACAGAAGGTGAACACATTAGTCTGCTGCTCCTTTATTGTCCATTTACATGGCCAGGGCAGGGAGATGACCAAGTTGCATTGCTGAAAAGTGAGTTCATTACCTTGACTGTTCAGAGCATTTGATGACTGACTGGTTAGAATTACTATAGCTTAGCATTAAGCTCAAATCATGGTATGTCATTCACCCCTTGGAAGACTAATGATGATAAATGTACTTTTAAAGGAAGGAAAGAAACAGACAAGGTTTACATTTGTGTTGGAATAGAGGTAAGTATGTATTCATACAGAGATACATACATAATTAGTTACATAGCAAATCATAATCATATTACCAGCTCATTGTATCATCATGGGGTGGATATTGTGAACTATACAATCAAACAGCTACTGCTTTTCAGTACCGTTGTAGTTTTATTTATCCGCCACATTTCGCCAGTTTAGGCTTCCTCAGGGGTGTGTGAGAGCGATTTAACGGTCTCTACAATAGATCAGATATATTGTTACATTCTTGTTCGTGGTAATATCATGTGCATTAAAATACTATATAATATATTTCGAGTTTCACAGGGAGGCCACCTAATATTCCCTTATAAAGAATATAGGGACAAAGAGAGATACCAATCTTCTACTAATTCATGGTGATAAATGTTTAAAATGAGTGGCTCTAACTTGATGACCAAGGATAGATGTCTCACCGCTCATTGTTTTCTAACAATTCACTAATAGATACTCTTCTTTATGGCACATGAAACATGACCACAATGAAAGACAGAAGTAAATAGCATCTCTACTATCTGCAGGTTACATTCGAATGTGTAGGTCTATGTGTCGGGCAATACATAGAATTATCTTGATACATGGTCACTCCAGGACCATGGCCAGTCTGGTAGATATGAGCAAGAATATTATTTATGTTACCCCTCTGCCACAAATGAACAGGAGCAAGCTCCGGACCATTGGTATGTGTGTGGATATTATTTCTCTCTACAATACCCAACGCTGAACCAATGAGAGTTTTACAACATTCCTAAGACATTAAATACATTAGCAGCTACTCAAAGCATCAGTGCAAATAGGCTTTTGGTCCACCATAAGGTCTATCATAAAGGATAATCAAGGAGCCTTCTTGTGATGACTACATTTTGTTCCTGTCTCCCAAGACATATATGTATATATAAATTTATAAATTCTATAAGGATTTCCAGGTAGACGTGTAACTAGGCACCCATGGACATGGTCTATCTACTTCCATAGCTCTACAGCTGTACAAAATCCTCTACAAAGTGACCAACCTTCATTGTTTCTGTTCCCAAACTAAACTAAACTAAAGTCTTATAATTTAGTCCTCAATGCACTGCACAATAAATGCAGTTGTTGTAGTAAAAAATAGTGTTGCATTGATTGTCTGGTGTGGAAAAAGATTTAGGTTTACTCATATGGTTATTCAGCATTTTAAAAGAGCTGCAATTTGACAGCGTGTATACTAGTCCTTGAAGAGGAAACCCGCTGTTGACCCGGTGATGCCCAGAGAAGCCCAGACGTGCTGATCCTGCATGCCTTAAGCTATATTCACTCAATAATTGTCACTGGAAACAATCATTATGAATCATTTCTAGCAACAATGGAAATGTACTAGCACTGTGCATGCTCTGCTGTTCTTTCTTTGGAGAAAGACAATCAAGAGGCCCCCAACCCATTGCATCATCTTCCATAGATAACAACATCTATCAGTCATTCAGTTATCCAGTAGGATGGATCATTGCGTGACGTTGTGGGACAGTTGTACACATTCTAGATATTCTTCCAAGAAGATCATGAACATTCATCTTGGGTGAGGAAAACCACCACCCACCCAAATTTGAAGGCTCCAATTGACAAAGCCCGACACGTACTACTCATCGTCTGAATTACTTGTAATTTTTGTTCATTCTTTAAAATCATGCCACCGTGGAAAGCATGGAGTACATCTATGACAAGAATATAATTACAACCTCCTTGAAGATTCTTTTTTATTCTTGTACCCTGTGGTTAAATGGCACAAATTACATGTGCTAGGTCTGACTTCAAATATTCCACATTTACTAGAAATTCCTGGAAATATATGTCATCGTTTTATCCAATTTTAGAAAATGCTTCAAGTTTAAAAAGCTGAGTAGGGCACACCTTTTCCTTAAATTCCCTTTATATAGTCTAACTGAGCGATAATTTTGTCAGTATGGATTGTGCTTTAAAATTAAACGTTAGTTGAAATTCTTTCAAGAACCAAGAAAATTATACCACTGATGTTGAGTTGCAGAATTTCCTAGGGACAAGGGTAATTTTAATGCCAAAACAATGGGTTCTGAGTGAGATAAACATTGTTTGATGGGTAGAATTAATATTTATAGATGGTGCCAAGGACAGGGGAGGTCGGGTAATGTAGACATTACTAAGTAGACCTGAGCAAGCTTTAGATAAAAATACCCAGCCCTTGGTATGTCATTCATCGTACAGTATATACACACAGGGTGATTTATAGAACACTATATAGATTACTGTCATCAGCAGATCATTTACCTCCAAAACCAGGATTTGGAACAAACAGGCGAGCAAATGTTTTGCTTCTTTTTACTGGGACCTTACAATTCGTTCAAAAGCACATGCCATTAATCAACACACAGGCCCAGTGTTTGGAATACAATAGAGTTCCCTATATTGTAAAGGAAAAATATAAATACACTAAATACACTAAACAATAGACAAAATGTTAAGAACACAACAAAAATTACAGTACTGTGGCTTTTTTGAGCAAATGTCACCTAAGCAGCTTGATGAACAATACTGGGAGTTTCAATTTGTGACTCCAAAAGTGGACCTTAACTAAAAAAGTAAAGCTTTTCTATCATATAGTGACCATCCATTAATATAACTTTAGTTTTGCATTCTTCCTATTAAATTGCAGTGCATTTTTAGTGGTATAGCTGTGTTTCTCCATGCAAAGTGAGATCCAATGCACTGGGTGTTCTTCCAGAGATTCGGTGAAGTCATTACTGTGCTGCTTACTGTGCGGGAAACCTGCACTTTGATGTTTTGCCACCCCCTTTCCTGATGCTTACTGGAGAGAAAGCTGTACCTGAAAGCAGCTTCTTGTTAGAGAGAATGCTGTACCTAAAGATCTGCAATTCAAGGATCCACCTGATACTTTCTCATTTATTCTTTGGATTCGTGCTGGAGAGAAAGCTGTACCTAAAAGCTGCTTCTTTCTAGAGAGGAAGCTGTACCTGAGAATCTGCAGTGAAAGGATCCACCTGCTTCTTTTTCATTTATTCTGTGGATCTCTATTTTCTCCACTTTTCCTGATGCTTCTTGAATATTCCTCCACCAGTCGTCTGGGGTTCAGCTTTATAGGAAACAAAGCTCTCCTTCATAAAGGTGACCCTTACCACATTTAGGTTTTTTGTCAACAAGCTTTGATGGGCAAATGCATTGTGCTTTTTGCCAACAGTTTGAAAAGCTTCCAACATCATTGAGCATTTAGTGCTGTGCATTAAACCTGCAAATGACCTGCTTCATAAACTTTTTGCATCTCATAGACTTGTATGGGAAGAGAAGCAGTTAGTGAATCTAAGGGTATTGTTAGACACAGGACAAGGTATGATAACTCAGTAATGGGGAAAGTAAGGTCAGCTAAAAGGAAACCCCCAGATCGGTCTTTTTAGGGTCAGTTTTCATAGTTCAGGTCCTCTTTAGGTTGTCACAAGCCCAATATCAGTAGCTGATATCCGTGAAATAATAATAATATCAATATCTGTCACAGTGATCACATGACAAATCAGCACTTGTTTGCTTAACATCAATTTCCCAAATTATTTAATTTTCCTCTGCCCTTCACCCCTTTCTCTCTGCTTCTAAGGAACATAGAACAACATTTCTTCAACTTGAGTACTTTGAGTGGATTGGTTGTAAATAAAAAGATTGTTACAGGTCTATTCACACTATGTATTGCAGTAGAGCAGACTTTTTAATTTGATACAAACAACACACTGCGACACGACACAGGCAAAATGATAACAATGCAGTGTATTCCAGAGCTCCAGCATTTGCCTTCAATAGGATTATCGGGCCCTTTAAACAGCACCAAAGTTTTATAACACAACATATATATATTAAATATAAATATATATATATATATATTATAAATAATGGGCCATTTAAACTGCAGAAAAGTTTCATAACACAACCAGAGGCATTGAAAGAAATATATACCATATATATATATATATATATATATTATAAATATAAGGTTACCCACTGCAAATATGATGGCAGCTGCTGAGAGCTAACACTCTTTGATGGGATTTGGAGTGACTGGGATTGGTGCCAGGAGAAAATTGATGAACATTAAGAGCAACGTGCAGGAAGTTGGAGGTACATTGTGCTCTCACTTCAGTCGCTTGTGCTTGATAAAAGGCTATGTGAAGTCGCAACACTAGCAAGGCATATGTATAAAGCAGTGAGTCTGACATTTAGCGAATATTCACTGCAGGTGAATCTGGTTCATGTGGCTAAAATGACAGCCATTAATTCACCACCATTTGAATGTTTGGTGTACGTCACATTGACTGCTTTATAAATGAACCATATTCCAGCTTCTTGTTCTACAAATTATTTTATGATAATTCTCTCTACGATGGTACATGACAACGGGATGCATTAAAGGAGAACTACAAACCTGAATATTCAGCAATTTTTTTTAAAGATCTAATGCCTACAACTTGCTACATCAATCAAATTTTAAAATTAACTTTTTGTCACAATTGGAAAGCAATACAAGACATAAAGGGGTGATTTAAATCGACTAAAATTGACCCATTCATAGCAGGAATTCTGATTTCCACAAGTTTTTGGTTGGATCTATAAACTTCATTAAAGCAGCAAGTTTATTGATCATTTTGGATTCCATAATTGACCAAATTTGAGTTACATTATCCTACCATCACATATAAATTAGCTTGTTGGAAATCCCATACCAGAACCATGGGTATTAATATAGGAGTGAATTCATATATATTTTTTTTTAAATTGTGCTCTCCTTTTTGTTGGTTCGTAATTGGAATTGCAATTGTTTTTCCAAAGGTGTTCAGGAAGGGATCAGATCAGAGTTCTGTGCTGGAAACTGAACATCCTCTACACCAGATTCATCAAACCATGACTTTATAGAGCTGGCTTTGTGCACGGCGCACAATCATGCTGGAACTGAAAAAACTGCTGCAAAGCCTTTGTATGCTGTAGTATTAAGAATACCTATCATCACCTAAACTCTCTAATTTATTCAATGCCACAGCATTTATTTCCTTCCAGAGCTGTATTCTTTTTTCACCAAGATCTTGTATTGATGATGGGAGAGTTGGACTACGGGAGATAAAGTCTGGACTTTGTGGTAGCCAATCAATGAGTGAAAATGATGTTTCATTCTCCCGGAACCACCTAATCACAATTTGAGTCTGATAAATCCTGGCATTGTCACCTTGGAATATGGCTGGGCCATCAGGGATTAAAAAACCCATTGATGGAAAAACCTGGCCCATTTTTTGGGCACGTAATGTTGCTGAATCTAGACCTGACCACCTGAAGCATTCCCAAATTATACCACTGCCTGGGGACTGATGATTTTGGACAAGAAGTATATATATATATATATATATATATATATATATATATATATATATATATTGTGATTTTTCTTAATTAACCATATGATGATTGCAGCTGTGGCTGCATTCATTGAGAAGAGTGTGTGATCCCCAGGGCACTAGAGGTTAATTAACCATGATGCAGCCCTGGAAATCCTCCTGTTCGGCAAGAGCTCGACCTCTCGGCAAATCAGAAGGCCTCTCTCGCTTACATTTTTGGTATAGTATATATATATCCTTTTACTCCAAGCTTGCTTCCAAGCGAGAAAGGCCCGATTCACCACAAGATCGAACTTAATATTCTTGCTCGTTCATCCCTATTTCTCAACCAGGGTTCCGCTGAACCCTAGGGTTCCTCCAGAGGTTGATAGGGGTTCCTTGAGCAGTGATCAGTCTCTTTCTATCTGGTCAGCTACAACTAATATCAAAGGTCTTTTTGGCTATCTGGCCACAAGGCTGACATTTTTTTTCACTGGTCACCAATGTAAGAAGTATTCTTCCAAGTGTTTACCACGCTAACATACTGTAGGCTGTGGCTATATTATTTATATCAGGGGTTCCTGAAAGTTATCTTGAAGTGTTCCTCCATGTTAAAATATTGAGATTTTCTATCACTGGTCTCTAATGATAAAGATTCTAATAGGAGGAAATAGCACAAGACGATCTTCTCAATGTTGAGGTTTCTTTGCCCAATCAAAAGACCTGGGGTATTTCTTTGGCCATCCTGTAATGCTTGACCGGACCGAATTCTGGCCTTCAAACATTACCCTACGCCACCCTCCTACATCTCCTGAAAGTCTTAATTTTTTAACATTTAATATTATACCCTCTTCTTTAAACTGAAGGCAGAAAGCCATAGAGTTCTCTTCCAGCTCTCTGGTCTGGACAGCACTCACTGATGCAGAGAATGGCTCAGACATGATGGCATCAACACAGCTCTGCACCAAAACACTATAAATTACTGGTGCCACAAAGAACCATTAAACCCTACATTCATAGTACAGTGTCAGGTTAGGGGACACTAGAAATATTCAATCTGGATGACTGAGGATATCTTATACCTTATGACCTAGAAGATGTGCCACAGTAGACATCTCCTAACTTAGGTGACCATTGCAACCATGGCTTTTTTTTTTTTTTTTTTTACTTAGGATCTTATATTATGAAACAAAAATGTAGCCTGGAGTTGGGTTTTAAGGTCATAAATATAGCGGTGCTGTCTGGCAAGAGTGTTTGCATCACCAGACTGACTGAACAGGGTGCAAAATCATTTGTCATGTAGAATAGTTTGTGTTTCCAATGTATAGAGCATGTAACTGTTTTCCTGAATTTATACCTAAAAAATAAGGGAAAATTCTAAATCTTGGAGCTGTTCCTAGAAACCAAAGCCAGTTAGTAGCTTTGCAGATGTTTTTCATCTACATTATGCATACTTTATCAGACTCCTTATTACCTTTAAGATCCTCACACAAACCTCATGAACACGTTCCTGATGTTGGGTTGGAGATGTGACTGTCACTTTGTCATGGGTGATGGTAACTTGCCATCGATTTGTATCATTGTAACTCATTGCATCGTCTATTGGGAGAGACAGAATTTATCTGGCTGATATATTAGGCTTAATCAGCGGTGATAAATAATCTTTTGGATTGTGGACATCTGGTAATCCGTTCAATTCACCTTCTTATTTCCCCAGGCTGCTTACGTGAGCAACTAGGAAAATATATATAAATCAATGCTGTAATTAAAAGCCGTGAATCACTCAATGTGGTCACTTCCTTGGCAGGTTCGGAGTTAGGATCTTGATGTAGTTCATCTGATTTGAGCTTGAAGATCTCTGGAAAAGTTTTGTTTATTCACAAAGATGTCTATGAAGGTTTTCATTTATCCAGCTCATTGTATATCTAGTATTAGTTAGTTGCATTCAACTGGACTGATTCTTGTAATGTTGACAACGTTTTGCAACTTTTCAAACTGCTTCATCAGCAAAATATCTTCAACAGTACAAGAACAAGTCCAGTTAAATGTGACTAACCAGTTCTTTATAATCAGTTGAAAGATTTCTCTTCACTATGTTCACCATTTGGTCACTAGTTTACATGTAGTGGTCCTGTATACTAAGATTCACCATATTGTTTTCTAAGACACATTTCCAAGAACAGTCCAATTCTTTAGATTGAAACTTGTACAAGTACCTACGAGTGCAGAAGAGATGTCTTCTGAGAAAATTTCCGTCTTGCCGGGGTTTAATCAAAGGAACATGGTTGACACATTCTTGTTCTAAAGTTAAAGTAAAGAAGTAGGGATCAGTACCCCTCATCAGAAGGGGAAACCAAATAATGGACTTTACAGAATATCTTCTTTTACAAGAATATCTTTTTTTATATATTATTTAATAAAGTACATACGATTCATTTAAACAAACGTTGAGGACGTTTATACATTTGCAGTTTATCCAGTTTGATCCTATTATCATAGTATTATCATACAAATTATAGGTAAAGGTCTCCTCGTCAAAATTTCACTATTGGATTTGGAGCAGCCTTTCTTAACATTAATAACATGAGGAATAACTTTCATATCTTGGGGGACCCCCTTCTATAATTACTATATCCACAGATCACAGTATAATATTATGGTGGTCCATGGGAAGAACGTCTCTTACATTGCTGCCCATTGCAGATAGCCATAAAGATCATTGGGGTTCACCTAAACAGACCTGAGAAGCACAAATTGCTCATTGCTTGAGGAACCCCCAGCAACCTCTGGAAGAACCCTGGTTGAAAAACTATCACTTCTTCGAGATGAGCAGATACTCATCTAGATTTAATCAACATTTTAAAATGGAGCCCACCCTACTCTGCTGTCCCCATTTCCTTGCAGGGTGCTGAGTTTCTTCTCTTCCTCTAGACATACTTTGGCCATCTTGATTGTTGGGCCAGCATGACGCAACTCCCACACAGGTGCATGGGAGTTCATTAATTCTTGGCATGCACTGGGGTAGCTTTCCAACCAAAGTTGCACAGCTCAGCTTTGTGCTAGATATCTGGAGTGATTAGGCTGGTTGGAGGGATCATTGCAGAAAGGACATCACCTATCCCTTTCTGCATTAATGACCTGCCTTATCATGGAACTCTAATTCCGCTGAAATTCCTCTACTGGAAAGGGAAGTACTAGTGATTTCCACCTCACTGTGTTCTTCTCCATACAAAAAGTACAAGGGCCCTGTGTGGTCTTTCATTGTTCCTTCAGGATAGAATAATGAACAATGTGGGGGACCACTGAAGCTTTTTGCCTAAAATAATCTGGACTACTCAGGTGACAATAACCTAATCTAACATGTGTATGAAGCCTAAGTCCCACAGTGCTCCCAACTCCTGCAATCCAAGAATGTCCCAGTCCAAAAAAAGTTCTTTAAGCTGCAGTTCACAGCACAATATTTATAAGAACAAGCTTTGATTGTTTCCTGAAGCAGAATCTGCCAACTCTGATGATCAGTAAATAATTCAGCACTTCTAATTACAGCTTTAGGTAGGCATTAGAAACGGCTATACAGAAGACCCTACTATTACTATACCAAAAATAACAATCCTATTGCAGGGTTTGCCTGTAATTTGACCTTCAGTTCTGTGCAAACTTCAAGGAATAGCAATAAGCCAATCACATGTGCAATTAAAAATGCCTTTTGTTTGGATGTTTAACTTTAAACATTCATCCTGTCACTTTTACTTCTAAAGTAAACTCAACTTCAATTAAATGCTAGCAACAAGATTGTGCAAACACCGGAAGGGAAAAAGGAGAGCCGGTAACTGTCAGGAGTGGATACTCTACACCTGCTTGTATTGGAGGGAGGACTTGCTAAACCTTTCCACCATCACCCGTACCTGTCTATTGTTTGGCAAGACATTCCTTGTACAACAAAATTTTCCATTTTAAGATTTTACACCACAACAGTGCCATTTTAAAAATTCATATTGGTGGAAAGATCCATAATAATTGGACTTTGTGAACACTATTGTGTGTTTATAAATGTTTTAACCCAAACTTTACATTACATGCAGATTGAAATTAGAAAAATGTATGAATCATAAGTAATAAATTCAATGTAAAGTAAAAACTTTTATAAACAGACTCGTAAATGATTCTATTGTTTTATTTCATTTGCTAGTATAAAGAAACATACGATAATTCCTAAATCACCATTGTGCTTAAAATAAACCCTTGGATCATTTCTTTGGAACTTATTCTACGGGGAACCCCGAACGGTACTTGATGTTTGCTTTCTTTTTTTTTATAATCAGAATTTGTATGGATCCTGAAAGAGTTTGGTCTATGAAATGAATGTTACTAATACAGAAAGTCAGATAAGGGCCTAATTAATAGCCAAATATGCTGTAACTGGGACAGTTGAATGAAAAAGTTGTCCGAAACTATCTCTATAGAAGTCTTCCTTTCACATACAGATGCATGTCCCTGATTTGTTTTTTTTATGACACTTTCAACCATAATTGTCTAAGTCATTAGGCTTTGGGATTGGGTCAATGCAACCAGTTTAGGACAAGGATCATATAGAAATCATTGACAGGTGCATTTGATCTGTGAGCTTTCCATTACCATTGATGTGTATGGGAATGGAAAAGCCATTTGAGTCAAACAAAAGCCCATTAACATAGGTCCTTTTATTACTTTTAAAGTTTTAGGCAGTTGGTAGGTGGTTCTGACCTCAGCAAAGCATTCTAGATACACTTTTAAGTGTTTTTTATCTGTGCTACATAAGTCTATAGGTGTGATATGCAATTTCTTGCATTGTGATAAACTAAAGCTACTGCCTATAGCTTCAACCAGCAGCCATATAGAAACCTGAATGCAACATTGGGGTTGATTTTTGGAAAAGAGACTGTTCATTTAGCAAGAGGAACTATCCTCATGCAAGGGAATTTTAATTTAGCCAATGAGATGAAAGATTGCTAACTTCAAACATCCTAACATGTGCAAGCAAAATCATTGTTATATTTACCTGCATATGATGAAGTGTTCTTTGCAAAGTAAATTTTCATCAAGTCTCCTTTTGTTAAGTGAAGATTCACTTGCAAATTTAGAATTCCCATTTTTACCCTTTTTGGCACAACAGGTAACATTTACCACACGTGTCAAGGCTTGGTCTTTAAAGACCGTATCCAACACCTTCAACCCCAAGGTACAGACAAAGTCTCTTTTGGTTTCTTTTCCCAGTTCTCTAATTTATGTTTGGGAATCTTTGACCTCCTACCTTTGCATTCTTTTCCATAATTACCTGGTATTATTAAAAAAAACATGGATTTACTTTGGATTTTCCTTGTTTCTTTATGGAATTCCAAGCAATAAGACATTATTAAGGCAACACTAAAGAGCACAGTGGGTCTTCAATTCTAATATCCATTGTTTCCAAATGCGAAATTCCAGTTGTCCACAAATCCTGCATTTTTTTTTTTTAATAAACATTGGAATTCATTACAATCGTGACCTTCTCATGCCAGGGTTGTGATCTCATATCAGAGAGTACACAAGAAAATGTAGGAGGCTGCTCAATATATTTTATTAAATGCACACATATACACCAAAGACTGTTGTGTCCTTTCTGCAAAAATCCCTGCTTGATCGCTGCGGGTATCTGTCAAAAAAAGCAATTCCGGCTTCCCCTGCGTGTGCCAAGAATTGAACTATCTTGCACCTTCACCAGGAAAAAAGAAGATAATGGCAGTGCCCTGAAATGAAAAGAGGACAGGTAGGTATTGCGGGTTTAGTTCTGCATTGGGGTTAAGCCAAGTAACATTTTTTTTGGAACATTAGGTCCACTTTAAGAGAAATAAACGGTGCTAAATAGAAACAGCAGCAAAGCATTTGTTTAAGACGGGGTTCTTTATTAAGTGGGTCCAAGATAAGTGGATGGCATGGAAGCTTATAGCGTAAGAAGTACAAATAAATTGTTGCTGCTGGAAGGAAGGTCTCCAAACATAATACAAACCTGTTCAATAGCACTCTACTGGGCCTATAATTGGTTATTCTTCAAATAACAAACTCCCTGGCCTTAGGTGTCAACCCTCACTCACTGTATTGAATCTATAGAAGAGCAGTGATAAAACTCAGACTATTCCTTTCTTATTCCCCATTATTTAGGGGTTCCCTTCTATCCCATCATGCAGAATCTAAACTTTTCCTACCAAGTGCAGGAAGACACTCAAGTCCGCTATTCAAGTTTTTTGACTTCCTTAAGTACCTGGTTCCTTGACTACCCCCAATTTTAGGTATGGGGGATCGCTGAGCTGCAAATATGTCCTAATTGGCCAGTCTTCTCTTCCTTATGGTCCCCTCTTTAAGTGGTCGTCTTGTCCATGTCAAAAAAAGACCTCCACATGGATAGCCAATTATGAGTTCTCCATGTCATTTAAGCTGTGACATGGACAGGTAAAGGAACATCCTGATTGACATAGGCACGCTAGACCTCCATTTGATTTTGGATTTAAGGTAAGGTAAGGTAAAATGGGTTCAAGATCTAAAAGGGGATTAGGTTTATCGTGAAGACCAGCTTTAAGTTCACTGCACAGGAATTTGTAAGGTCACTGCATTTCTGGAGGAATCAGCAGGAAATTTTTTTATCATTGTACATGCAGAAAATGTTAGTAAATCATTTGTGATTTGCCATTCTTTTGCATTGTTTTAAACCACATAGCATCATGGAATAAGGTGCATTCATTTTAGGGTGCCAACCCACCAAAAAAGCAGACGTGCCAATTTTTTTCTAAACTGGTCCATGAAACAAATAGAATAAGGCTCTATGGAATTCTCATTGATAAATCTCCCCATAATGGAAGGCAAAGACAGTGGCAGTGCCTTCTGGACTGCAGGATGTCTCTTTTCCTTTAACAGTCGTGAGCTGAGCTGCCCCTTTATAAATGCAGCCAAATCTTTCTGACAGCGCAGTTGCTGCGAGATTTGTCTTACATCAGCTGCCGGGCCCTCGCAGGTGCAGCGCTCCTCTGTGACTTTCTAAGCCATCACTCCTTCATTAAGAAGTGTCTCTGTTACTGGCAGCCCAATGCAAGCTCAATTACCTGCCTACCCCAGAGGGTAGGGTGACAGGGCTGGGGGGTGGACAAGGGGTGAAAGCTGCTCAGCATTGCCTTATTTATTTAAGGAGCCATATTTACTGATCAACTAATGATGAACAAAGAACTGACAATCTGATGTCTAGAAAAAATGTAATCTGTATTGGAACATTTCTCTTTTTGTTTTCTAGGTGCCCCATTTCAGCGATCTCAGCATACTCACGCTACCTCCTGCCGCCACTTTCACCTGAGTCCTCAACCCCAGCTCCCGGACTTCCCCCTGCACCATCACCCGGTCCAGCCGCAGCAGGGCATGACACCACACATGGCTACTGCACACCAGCATAATGGAGCACTGCACCAGCCTCTGCCACCTCTACCTGGCCTACCGTTCCAAGAGGTGGCCGGGCCCTCCTTCCTACCTCAGGCCCTACACCAGCAATACCTCCTCCAGCAACAGCTCCTTGAGGCTCAGCACCGCCGAATGGTTCCACACCACAGGTATGCAATGCCAAGAGAGAGGAATGAGAGGGGTAGACCTGCACGAGAAGAGCGGGGAAATTTACATCCAGCTTTCCCTGTAGGAGCAAACACAAACTCCTGACCTAATATCTATGTTCATTTAGAACAGGTGATCATAAAAAGTCCCTTTTCTGAATTTTCGGACTACATCCAGATACAAGTTTGACACCCATGACTGTCTTCATGCAATCAATGTCATAGAACATTCTTCTTCATTTTGGAAACCTATTAACCAGAATTTATAATGGATCACAGTCTAAAGTCCCCACCAAAGTCCCAGTCTAAGGTCTCTAGCATAGTCAGTATATTGCCCCCACCTTAGTCACAGTTCAAGTTCCCCTCTATAGTCATAGTCTAATGCTTCTGTGTCCATAGCATTTTGACCCTGAGGTAGTGTTTAGGATTACAAACCCTTGGAATTACATTGCCTTCCCCCTTTCCATCCTCATACAGTGTACGGTAAGGTATACTGTAGTCCACCAAGAAAGCTGGTAACAGATATAACTTTATTATAGCACTAGTAAGGAGCACAGTCATTTCTCAGCTCACAATATTTCTATCAGAATCAACAGATATATCCAAACCTTCTCATTCCTATATATACAAGACTAAAAGGGATCTAATAAGGGTTCATGGTTGGGTTTACATACTTTTAATGAAAAAAGGGAAAGTATAAGGTCAAATAAAACAAAGAAATGTATAACGGCCCTATGTCTGCCTAGCCCAGAACAATCCATGAGGCTTTGGAAGGGATCAGGCTTCAATATTTCATATCCATATAAATCCTCCTCTCTTATAATCAGAGGAAGACAGTAAGTCCTATATGGACAATATGCACAATAAGTATAAAAAGTTTTTTTGGTCCTCATCAAGCACAAACATGCAGTAAAATTTCTTTTAAGAACTCTTTTAGTCCAATCTATTTTGGTGAGTTTTCACATACATAATAATGCACAATTTTGCGTTCCATAAATGATCTGGGTAGCGGTGATTTTGAATATTACATTGCTTTGATTTTCTCCCGCACCTATGCACTCTCTCTTATAGTTTGCATTGTTTTGCAGGCGGACTCAGGAGCGAATGTCTGTCCATCCGCACCGGTTACGCCCAGGCTTTGATTTCAACCAACAAGTGCAAATGCCCCAACCTTTGGGGTCCCGGTACTTAGCCGAAGGGACGGACTGGTAAGAAAATATCATTTTCTTGCTAAATACAGAAATAAATTCAAATATGAAAAGTACCAAAAGACATTCAGATTAATACACCCCTGTGTGGCAGGGTAGGCAACTTAAGTTTTCTCAGCTGCAGACAGGAACACTTAAAGGGTCCATTGTCTATTCCCTTACATGTGAATGGACATTGAAAGGTGAAGCAGCAGCTGATTTCTCTATCATTCTACTCCCTCCTCCTTCCGGCATGTCCTTTCTTAGCATAAAAGCACTACAGCACAACGTAGTGGCTCCTTCTTTGTTCCCTGTTCTGTATTCAGATGTACAGATTGCAGGAGACTAATGATCATTCTAGGTCACAAAGCAATGGAAACCCAAAATTTTTAAAGTGTCACAACAGAAACAAAAAGTGAGGGGAACTTTTTTAACTGGGGCACTTGTTCAAATGACAAATATTTATATTATAATATAATATAAGGAGGTATAAACTTGCTTTCGAGTTATCTCCTCCTTACTTTCTGCCTTGCCTATGGAACAGGAGGTGAAGGAAGTTCTCCCCCCTTCCAAAAAAAAAGGAAATTATAATAAATTTTATCAATATTTTATATTATCATTGCAGCAAAAGGAAAAATGTGACATGTTTAAAATCTAGGTCTTCCACATAGGTCTTTAATATTGTATTAGTTGCAGAGTTTTGAAGATAAGCCACTATAGGAAGCTCGGTACAATTACTTCTGAGATAAAATATCAGCCATACGGGAAATACATTGGGCCGGATTTAATAAAGCTCTCCAAGACTTGTGAAGATAGACTATTATAGGGGAACAGGGGTGATCCAGCAAACCTGGAATGGGTTTCTTAAAGCTTATTTGGCAAGTGTTTTCAATACTGGATCTATTCCAGATCTGCTGTATCAGCCAAGTTTCTCCCATCTTGGATAGCTTTAATAAATCAGGCCCATAGTGTTAAAATGAGCAGTGAAGCAGGAAGCTGATCCTGCCGATGTAATGAAAACTTTGCCTGTAAATATTTCATTATAAAAATTGCATATTGACCAAGTTGTTTATTTCAAGATTATTCCTCTTCCATGTTTCAAAAAAAAAAAAAGGCTATACATTATCTTTAAGAAATGTTTAACATTTTGGATGATTTAGTGAAACACCTAATTGGTTACACAGTTGTAAACGAGCTCATTACCATGAGGTGCAGGGAGCCGGGAGCTGGGGAAGATACAGTAAATGTATGTGCTCTGTACGACATTAAGCCTTTAGCTTCTGTTATAAAACAGATGGAGTTTCTGTTTCAAAGATGATTTACTGGCACCAGCTGCTCTCGCGCTTCCCTTCGCCATGTGTTTACTATAACAATAGAAGAATTGCTATAACAATCAGCTCTGAAAAACTTAGCAAGACTTCTCTGCCTGCCTCTGGTTCTGTTATATTTTATTGGAAGCTCTGGTATATGAAATGTTATTGTTATTATTATTACCTAGTATTTATATAGCGCCGTCATATTGCGCAGCACTGTACAAAGTCCATAGTCATGTGACTAGCTGTTCCTCAAAGGAGCTCACAATCTAATGTCCCTACTTCAGTTATATGTCATTATTACTGACTAAGCCCAATTTCAGGGGAAAGCCAAGTGACCTAACTGCATGTTTTTGGGATGCGGGAGGAAACCCACACAACCAAATAACGCATTTTACCAAATAATACAGTTATGTTCTATTATTATTATTATTATTATTATTAATAATAATAAACAGAATGTATATAGCGCCAACATATTAGGCTGCGCTATACATTTTAATAGGATACAGATATTGACACAGGAGGAGGAGAGGACCCTGCCCCAAAGAGCCTACAATCTAAGAGGTGGGGGAAGTAACACACAATGGGGGGGGATATGGAGTGGTGGGTTTTAAGTGACAGAAGAAGATGGGTAGGTGAGGGTGAAGCGTTGGGTTTTGAGGGCTCTTTTGAATGAGCATTAAGTAGGAGCAAGGCGAATAGGAGGAGGAAGACCATTCCAGAGAATGGGGGCAGCTCTAGAAAAGTCTTGAAGCCGTGCGTGTGAGGAGGTTATGAGTGAGGAAGTCATTGGAGAAGCGAAGACATCGACTAGGGGAGTTTTTTTTTATCAGGTTAGAACAATAATTGTTTATTATAATGCAAATAAACAAAAAGTATATTTATTACATATAAACATATAATATGTTTGGATCCATACAATGCCTAGGATTCTATTTATAAAGCAGTCAATCTAATATTCATTGAAACATTTCTTGGTGGAGAATCAATTACTGCTATTGATAAATATGAATCTGGAAGATTTTCCACCAGGAAACTCTAACACCCTCCGGAGGAATCCTGGTTGGGAAACTGACATTGCAGTCTGGAGCTGTGATTTGGGATCATATGACATAAAGTTGTATTGGTTTTAATAACATTGATATTAAAGATTTCGGTAGTTTTACACTTGTTGGTAAATTGCCTTCACCATTGGTCCTGATTTATTAAAGCTCTGCAAGGCTGGAGAGAATACACTTTCATCAGTGAAGCTGGGTGATCCAGCAAACCTGGAATAGATGTGGTTCAGGAGTGAAAACATTTGCTAACAAATAACAAATGGCTTTTAGGAAATCTCTGGATTGCCAAAGAGTCTCAGCAAGAGTTTGCTAAGTGTCCAGCTAATTTAAAATATGTGATTCCATTCTCCGTGGTAAATAGCAACCCAAGAATAACGTCTCTTACCTCTTCCAGGGACCTCAGTGTGGATGCCGGTTTGCCGCATGCGCAGTTCCAGGTCAGACCTGTTCCTCAGCACTATCAACATTACCTAACCAACCCGCGACTGCAACACTTCCCAAGGACAACGTCACTAACGCAAATGGTAAGAACGTTTCTATGCTTCCATTTAATCTTAGGTTTATTTTTCAGGATTTTATAGCTGGTAAAATATTATATCTTCTCTAACTAGATGCTGTCTCATATTTTGAGAAATAGGCATGAAATTGTAATATGCTATATGAAGAATAAACTTTTGTTGTGATTAGGGGAAAGGCTTTATGGCATAGAGGTCTTTGAAGTGTCAATGGCCAGACCAAATTCAGTATCAGTCTGCATCCGTTTACATTACTTTACAATAACTCTAAGGGGTCTATTTATAAAGCAGTGAATTTGGACCTGGTGAATGTCAGAGTTACTGCTTTATAAATAGAACCATAAAATTTAATTTAAAAAATGCCCTCTATGTTTTCATCGTAGGCTGACAAATCAATATATACATGTAAAACAATAAATATAATAATAGGAATAAATAAAAATATAGTACGTCAACACAACATGTTTTTCTTAATACTATACTTGAATAAGACAATTACAGCATTAAACAGACATAAATTTCTACCTACAAGCTGCAGTGGCCTTAGATAGTTAAAATCATGAAGTTATCACACAGATCAGGTTTCAAGTCTTGCCTGATGGTGCTGTCATGGGTGTGAATGTCTTGGCTCGAATGTCAAGGATCATTATTAAACAAATACTAATAGGCAAATATTAATAAAGATATAAGGTTGTGGTGGGGTACATACCAGATAGCCACAAATATTAATCTAAAATAATAATTTGTCGATTAAGGTAGAATGGGACTTAGGGTGGGAGCCCCCAGTCCAGTTCATTGATATTGATAAGGTTCCCCCATCTGTATTATCAATATACAAATAACCCCAATGTACCCTATTGTACCCTATTGCCTGCTAATACATGACTTGCTTTTAAATAACCAGCCGGTGCACAGCTTTGACCCCTTGGGCTACTTTCTGGTTGTACCAGGTCCCCCGAAACATCCACCAGGCCCTGGGATTCTGCCTGGGTTGGCTTGTGAATAATCCAATGGCTGAAAAAAAATAGCAAACATAAATATATTTTATTCTTTAGTTAAACAGACTCATTTGGAAACATTTGATAGGCGGCAGGTTCTCTTTGAGATGCTATCAGCCGTGACAGTCATCAAATGACGGGAGTGCTGTGCGGGGTTTATAAATAAAGACATTATTGGAAGGATAGACAGCTGCTACAGCGCCCCCTGCAGGGGCTCCATTTTTCTGCATGACTTCCAATATAAAGCACACACACTGTATCCACCTACATGACACACACATGAGAGCGTCTATAACATTTCTGCATGGTTTTTGTATTATCCATTAGCAATTGAGTTGTCTGCCAGTTATCTAGCCGAGTCAGGGAAATTCCTTCCTTTTCTTATTATAATAGCAGCATGCTGGGATGGCTGTCAGTACACCAGGAAAGGATCAATAGCCCGCTGCTTTCCACCTGGTATGAGGGCTCACACATCTTCCTGAAAGAGAACGTAGAGTGGCTTTGTGTTTACTTTCCAGTCAGGGCGAAAAGAACATACAAAAGGAAAAAAATATATATATTATGCATTTAAATATGAAGCACAACTTATGAATAATATGCATTCCTGCTCCCAGCCAGCAGGTGGAGCTCTTGCCACCTTTTTAATTTTCCAGTTTCTGCCTTTGCCTATTAACAGAGCTTGCTAGCTCAAGCTAAAATTTACACATTCAAGTGAATGAATCAGAACAGTGGCTTCTCCTCCTCTCATACTATGGACTGTGGTTTCAATTAGAGACTGAGTGACTAAAAGGAAGCAGTTACCGCTGTGCTGTTTTCTTAGGTAACCCATTGGGATCTGAGAACTTTTTGTTGTATATTGTAGTTTGTTTGTTTGTTTGTTTGTTTGTTTTGGCATTCTGTACAGTTAAAAAAAGAAGCTTAGTTTAAAGAAGACCCATGCTTCTTCTACAGTATTTACCCTTCATCCTTAACGGTTACATAAAAGGTTATGTTGGGTAGTAAAGGAGAGATGGAGGAGCTGGAGCAAGGTCTAGGGCAGGAGTGCCCAACAGATCGATGACGTGAGTAGACC
Source organism: Pyxicephalus adspersus (assembly GCF_032062135.1). Lineage (NCBI taxonomy): Eukaryota > Metazoa > Chordata > Amphibia > Anura > Pyxicephalidae > Pyxicephalus > Pyxicephalus adspersus. The sequence goes on along the minus strand of NC_092863.1, from coordinate 99,966,255 downwards.
ACGGAGCCCTGCCTTTTAAAATAAACTCTACCGCGCACAGGAGTTATTAGGTCCAAGTTTTTAATGTTGGTAGATCATTTTAAAAGTAGCTCACAAGCCAAAAAAGTATGAGCACCCGGGTCTAGGGTATTGATTGCTCCTGGAGTAGTCAAAAACTCAATGGCACATGGAACCAATGGAGTGGTCAGACGCTGCAAGTATGCATTTAGAGTACAATATACTTTCTGTGCTTATTACCTGCAATATTTTAGGTTCGTGATAGGGTCTCCTTAATGCCATTCAGCTTCAATTTCCACTTAAATGGCTGCATGACACAAGAGGTGGAGCGTGCACGAGGGCGCACCATGATTCAGGTGCGGCTGGGACAGCGTGATGTCTATATAGAGACACAAATTTAATAGGAGAGGCGGGATAGGTTTAGAACACTCACTATTATTTTAGTTGTGGTGTGTGTGACTAAGGGGCGGAGAATTCTTCTTTAGCTGGAGACAGCAAGCAGCTGTTGGAGCGTGAATCTGAACAGGAGTGAAAAATTACCCCTAATGGAAAGTTAAGCAATGCAGAAAGCTCACCAGGTCTGTGTTACAAAGTCGTGACAAACAGCATTAGTAGGGTATTTTTTATAAAATAGTTCTAAATATGTGTAACACCTGTCACCTGTCACAATACTCTCCCTGAGAGTGTCCCTAGCTACTTTTATCTGCAGAAGGGCGGCACCATGTTTGTCCAAGCATCATTCAGACTTAAATGCTGCCATGGCATGGAAAGTCATTGTGCTCAATAATATCAATGTATGTGTTTACAAATGTCTGACTCCAATCTGCTGCAGCCTTGAATATCGTGGTGGAAGACATTTGGTCTGATTTATTAAGGCTCTCCAAGGCTGGAGAGGATACACTTTCATCAGTGAAGCTGGGTCATCCAACAAACCTGGAATGGATATCCTACAAGTCATTTGTTAGCAAATGTTTTTAATCCTGGACCAGATCTATTCCAGGGTTGCTGGATTACTCAGCTTCACTGATGAAAGTTTATCATCTTCAGCCTTGCTTTACTAAATCAGGGCCAATGTTGCAATGTTGCTATCTGACCACTGGGGGAGGAGGAGACTGAATACATGTTTCCTCTTGCCTGCAGCAGATATATGGCATCATCTTAGTCACTCACTAGAACTCAAGTAAAGCCTTTTCATATGCTTGATTAAAAAATGTAATTATATTATGTAATATAAATGTAATTTTATATAAATATATATATATATATATATATATATATATATATATATAAATATATATATATATAATTATTCTTTAGTATATTCTTTTGTTTACAAGGTTACCACTGTTTATTTTGTTCTTTGGTTTACAAGCAGTACTAAACTCAAAAGCTCGGAAAATTTTTATTAAAAGTTGAACGTTCTTGGGTTTGCAGAGGATTAAAAGCAGTGCAGTTTGGAGTAGCTCCATGTAGTCTCTCAGGGTGGTCTGACACTCAACAGTTTCGACCCATGATCCTTTGCAGCATTGCAACAAGAGAACCACCCACAAGTGCCTACTAAAACAAATGCTCAAGGGTGTATGGAAATACTTTCTTCTGGTGGTCCTTCTTATGGGTGGCTCTTTGGTGCTGAATTTTAACCACTTGCAATTATTCTTATGGCAAAACTGTAGGTTAAAAATAAAAAAATTCAATCAGACAGGTATGCATCTTGGCTTGCATTGCCTGTCCCTTTTGCAATTAAATAAACATATTTGCCTGATCTCGATTTTTTATTTTCACTCACCTGTCCATATTCCCTCCCAGGACGCCAATCTTCAGCCACCCTAATTGGCCAGGTCATTCAGTTCTGGCAGCCTGGGGGGTGTTTTCAGGTAGCCGGCACATACCAGGCAGCATACGTTGAGTTCTGCATCCTGACAGCACATGAAAGCTTTAGTTCAATCAGTTAATATTTTCATTCCTGTGGTTCCTCCCTTTATTAACATGCTGATGAAAGTATTTAAATTATTTTCTATTTGTATACATACCTAGTTTCAGTAGTGTCATCAGTGCATCTCTTTGCCATGCAGGCAGTTCATGGGTTGGACCAACATCACTCTGCCTAATATAGACAGACTAGGTACCACCCACATGTGATGACAAGCTCCCATGATTGGAAGAACTGAAATCCAATTAATGAAATGGGCGGGTCACTACAGTAAGCATGGGTGGGAAGAGCGTAGTGTACATTATAATGTTACAGACCTGGTCAGACATGTTCTCGCTCTTTCTCTGCAATAAAAGTCTGTAGAAGGGCACTTGTGTTAGGAAGTGTGATTAATACTAAGCAATACCAGAACAGGGAACTAGAGTGCAAAGGCAGAGGGCATCCATATTAACAGCACGGGTATATAAACACCATACCATAGGGTGGTTCTGGACTATAAAGGGAAAAAATACCCTCTTTAAATTTATGGGTAAAAAGATCATGTGTGGTTGGGGCTAGTATACCGAAGGCAGAAGTTATTGTATACCTTGATTCTAGTTGGCATTAAGGCAATCAAGTTATTATGGCAATAACAAAAAGTTATAAACACTGGAAAAATATATGTAGGGGGAGTGTTCTTATAAATATAAATTCATTTTAGCTGTTGAGGAGGTGACATCTGTAGATACCCAGTACTTTCTGAACTCCCATAGTCGGCATACCTTTAGGACCCTGTTGGACTGAAGCATGTAGGAGAATGTTTGTTGGACAGTCGTGTCAGGCTTGATGTGACAGTTCACAAGCACTTAACTGTTTCTCTTGTCTGTTTTGAAAGGTTGTCCATGAAATCAGAAATTACCCTTACCCGCAGCTTCATCTCCTTGCCCTCCAGGGTCTCAGTCCAGCGCGGCACACGTCTGCTGTGACGGAAAGCTATGAAGTGAGTAGCTTCTTGCTTCACTTTAATGTCTGCCATTTAGTAGAAATAAAACCATTCATCCAACCAACCAACCAGAAGTCTGATAGCCCCCTCAAATGTATTTGTGTTAGATTGTCCTCCATGTATGTGATATAGTCCATACCTGATAAAGAGTGAGAAACCACCTAACCCAGTATGTCAATTATAGTGCATTCAACTGCATTGGACCTAACTGAATATATCCCTCACCACCCATCCACCCAAGTATCTGAGTGATAGTCATCTATCCAAATATATGTATGACTCTCTGGCAAGGTGTATGAAGGGAATTCAGTCAAACTAAGTACTTGAATAGCAGGCCTTGGACCAAGTGCATGATTGACTGTGCTCTTCGATATGCCTATGGCTTATTCCAACTAATTTTATAAATTGCAGTCCATCTAACCAAGAGTATGAGTATGTGAGTTCTACAGTCCATCCAACTATGAGTATGACGCAACAAAGTACTAGAATAATCAAAGTACTATTAACTAACCAAATTATTTAGGCAAAAATATACAGGTCAACCATCTAAAAATGTGAGTGGGGGTCCATCCAACATTGGGTGAACAGTTCATCCAATCAAGGATGTGAAAAACCAATAAACCATAGGTCAACAGTTGAGGGTGTGATAATTCATCCAACCATGGGTGTAACAGGTTATGGGTGTACCAGTACAACCAACCCAGAGTGCAACAGTTCAACCATTTGAGACTGTGACAGTCCATTCAAGCATCAATGCAACAATTTATCCAACCAAGGGTGTGACAAACCATTACAGTCCACCCAATCAATAATATGGCTGTTAGTCCACACAGCCAAGTGCAAGAATGACGGGTACCAAATTACTTAGGTGAAAAAAAATACAGGTCAACCAAATCCATCTAATATAGTGTGAGTAACAGTTTATTCAACCAAGTGTGTGAAAGTCCATCCAACCATGGGTGCAAAAGTTTATCCAACCAAGAGTGTGATAGACCATTTAACCATGGTTGCAACAGTTCATCCAGCCATGGTAGGGACATGGTACAACATTTCATCCAACCAAAGGTGCAACAGTCCATCCATCCAAAGGTGTGACAGTCCATCCAACCAGGGATGTGACAGTTCATCGGACCATGGGAACGTCATCTCATCCAACTAAGGGTATGATAGTCCATCCAACCATAGATGCAACAGTTCATCCAACCAAGGGTGCGACAGTCTATCCAACCAGGGGTATAAATACCCATTCTGTCAAGGGTGTGTGTGAAAATATGTCCATCCAATTTAACCAAAGGTGGGAATGATAGTTCATCCAACTGAATGTGAAACTGTCTATCTAGCTAAGTGTGTGATTGACAATCCAGCCAACTAAGGGTTTGAGTGACAGCCTACTTACCCATGGAATTGAGTGACAGCCTATTATTCCAGGGGTTTGAGTAATAGTCTATCTGTCTGAGGATGTTATAATAGATAAATATGTGACCATTTATCAAAACCACATTTGGGTCTTAGTTCATCAATTCAGTAGAAGTGCTTTTGAATGGGGTACCTGTGTAAAAGCTGGTTAAATTGTCGACTAGTTATCTATTTCTAGCTTGTTCTTCACAAGAACATTTTTTGTGTCGGAGCTCTTGCAATTTCCCACCTTTGCAATTAAATATTATTTCCCCAGGAAAGGTGCCCTGGACAGTACAGCTAATATTGTATCTGCTGATGATATATGTATACGGCTCATAGGACTGGCTTTTCTTATTGGGGACGTAAGGTCAGCTTGTGGTATTTAATTATTTCCATATTTAATATACTAGTAAAAATGTGGGAAGGATATTTGTTTCTCTGAAGACAATACTGTGAAAGAAATTAATGAGTGGGCTACTTGAAAGAAAAAAATAATTGTCTATGCACTATACTAAAATGTGGCTGAAGCTTGTACCAATGTGTGATGGGTCCCATAGCAGAACCAATAAAAACCCTGTGCCTTTCAATTTCAAATTCTTTGGGACTGTAGAATGGTAATTGATCATATAGACCAGGGGTGCCCACACTTTTCTGGCTTGAGAGCTACTTTAAAATGACCAAGTCAAAATGATCTAGTAACAATAAAAACTTGGACCTAACTCCTGTGCGCGGTAGAGTTTATTTTGAAAGGCAGGGCTCCGCGATCTACTCGCGTTACCTCTGTGATCTATCGGTATATCGCGATCCACCTGTTGGGCTCCCCTGATATAGATTGATTTCCAAAGAATGTTGACATTCATTTTTTTGGAGTAATATTTTTGCTATCCACATTTACTGTACAACCAAAATACTCTCCTTTACATCTGGCTTATAATATGCTTAAAGAAGAACTAAACTGAAGCACTAAAAGTTTGGTAAAGGCCCATTACTAGTTCCCTCCTCCACAAAGCAAAGTTGTTCCAACAGTAGATGTTATGAGGAGTTTTGTGTGAAGGAGTTTGTAGTTTGGTTGGCAGATCTTGGGGGATAATGGATTGTAGAGAAACTCTACATTCTCTCGTTAAATTATAATCAGATCAGGTCAAATGACCATCGAATATGGAAGTTACAGTACAATTTTTTATTGAGTGATTCTTGTTTGAGTTAATTTAGGCTCGGAGATGAGCACAAATATGAGTGAATGTTAGCTGAATTGGCAAAAAAAATTATAAATGGACATCAGTATGTTTTAAAGTATTTATATAAATTCTTTATTATGACAGTATGTATTTATAAAAACAAATCTGTCACAAAAAACATATTCATATTTTTTATTAAAGTATTAATGAGAATTGTATTAAGAAAGTTGAGTTTGCTTTGTGCTTTTTAGTAATTTGTGTCTGGGAAGGAACAAAATGAGCGTGCCCCTAATTTAGCACAGCAAATTGAATAAAGACTTGCTAAGAATGCCACAGCTGGCTGCAAGTGGTACATATGAAGTATTGAAATGCAGTGTTTCATGATTATGTAATTAAATTAAAATAGGATTTACCATAATTAAAAAAAAAACATATTAGACCTATCTACAGTGTTACAGTGATCTTTTACATTGCATTTTTGCATTGCACTAAAAGTACCAGGAAAAAGACTCAAAACTGTGATGTAGAAAGGGGTGCAGGATGCTACCACTATACAAAACAAGAAGTCCTTAACTATTCATGACAAGATGGAACAAATATTTATTTGTATTTGTAAAATTAGTAATAAGCCAGAGAGTGGATAAAACTGTCCAAATGTGTGATCGTTTATATATGTTGCTGTATTTTGCATTATTTCTAAAATGCCTGGAACATTCATTGAATAAACCGATTTGTTTGTTTTCAGGAACTACTGCAATTAGAGGACAGACTGGGAAGTGTGACGCGGGGAGCAGTGCAAAACATCATTGAAAGATGCACGTTTCCTCACAAATATAAAAAGGTAAAAACCGTCACATATTTCGCATGAATGTACACTTACATGTCTTGTCTTCCTAATTATTCAGAATTATATTTTTTAGATTAGAATATCATGATGTAAACCTTCCCCAGCTTGCAGAAAACTCGTTTCACCTTTCCTTTTCTCCTTCATTCTGTTACTTCTTCTTTCCTTTCCTTCTTTTTTTTCTTTCCTTTCTTTTCCTTCTTTCATTTCCTCCTTTGTTCCTTTCCTCTCCTCCTTTTTTCAGTGTGTTTCCACCTTCTTTCCTTTCCTTACCTTTTTGCTTTTTTCTCGTTCTCTTTCTTTCAATTTGTTTCCTCCTTATTCCCTTTCATTTTCTGTCCTTCTTTTTCCTTTCTTCCTCCTTTTCTTTCTTCCTTCCTTCATTTCCCCCTTGGTTCCTTTCCTTTTCTCCTTCTTTTAATTGGTTTCCACTTTTGTTCCTTTCCTTTCTACTGCTTCTTTCCTTTCCTATTTGTTTCTTTCTTTTTCTCCTTTTTTTCAATTTGTTTCGTCCTTTGTTTCTTTCCTTTCCTTTCCTTTTCTTTCTTCTTCTTTCCTTTCTTCCTTTCCTACTTCTTTCCTCCTTCTTTCATTTTCTTTCCTTCTTTGTTCCTTTCTGTTTCTCCTTCTTTTAATTTGTTTCCTCCTTCGTTCCTTTCCTTTCTTCCTTTCCTCCTTCTGTCCTCCTTCTTCCATTTTCTTTCCTCCTTTGTTCTTTTTCATTTATCCTTCCTTCAATTTGTTTCCTGCTTCTTTTCTTTCCTCTTTCTTTCCTTTTCCTTCCTTTCCTTATGTCCTTTCCTTTACCTTCTTTTCCTTCTGTCCTTTCTTTTCTTTTCTTTTCTTTTCTGTTCTTTCTTTCTTTCTTTCCTTCCTTTCCTTTCTTTTCCTTCTTTCCTTTCCTTATTCTTTCCTTTTCCTTCCTTTCCTTCTGTCCTTTCTTTCCTTCCTTCCTTTCCTTCCTTCCTTTCTTTTTTTTCCCTTCTTTCCTTTCCGTATGCTTTCCTTTTCCTTCCTTTCCTTCTGTCTTTTCTTTTCTGTCCTTTCCTTTCTTTCCTTCCTTTTCCTTCTTTCCTCTCCTCTTTCTTTTCTTTCCTTTTCCTTCCCTTCTTTCTTTCTTTCATTTCCTTATTCTTTCCTTTTCTTTCCTCCTTTGTTCCTTTCCTTTTCTCCTTCTTTAATTTGTTTCCTCATTCCTTTCTTTCCTTTCCACTTCTTCCCAGTATCTCCCCTTTACTTTTTCTATCTCTCTTCTTAGATTTCCATGCCACATTCTCTTTATTTCCTTTTCCCTCCAATCTTTTTTTATACTGTTTAATATCACCTTTTTCCTGCTTCTCCCTTTTTTCTTCAGTACTGCCTTCCTTGCAATTCCTTCTTCCACTTCTTAATCACCTCTTACCCCACCTCTCTATAAAGGGTGACTCCACTGCCTATGTATGGATACATGTATATCCAGATACCCAATTAGGCCACCTAACTACCTCTATGGATAATTATTATAACTTTTTATAAGAATGATGCATACTGTAATGATACTTTTTTGGGAGGAAGCTCCAATCCCTATTTCATTACTGAATAGCCAACAGGAACACTGATACATTTTGTATAGAATGCAGCACTTTCTTTAAGAACCACAGTGCTTAAACCTGGCACAATACCGCACTTCCCTGCTGGCTAATTACTAAAGCTTTTTAGATTGTGGCATCCCGGTGTGTGGTATTCCTTTGATATGCTAATGTAATGTAATGCTAATGCATAGTTTCACTAGACCATAACAGAATACCTTCTCTGCAATTACACATTGTTCTACATTTACTCAAATATACCAACTACTACATCTGAATTGCCTGTATCTTATGTGCTCAAAAATATATTTTTCAATGCTTCCAATGTGCATGCAAATGTATTAAATAATATTATTAATTGAAACAGAATATAATGATGCTTTTAGTGTCTAATAAGAAACTATCAACTTTATTTCTCACCCCTCACCTTCACTCTCATGCATACACTTATGAACAGTGTCAGTCTCCACACAATCCCCTGAGGAAGCCAAGCGGCGAAACGCGTTGGGATAGTGATACAGTTATTGCAAGCGTATGTGAATTTTGTATAGCACAGGATAACCAACTGAAACAATCTGAGTCTATTAGGAAAGTTGTATGTTTTTATATATCATGTATACAATATGATGTGCCAGCACCAACGCCATCTTGGTACACCAAGTCAACACTAATGGACTGTTTATTGTCCTAGATCGGCTCCTTTAAAGAAGCATGACAATATACTTGCAAATTTTGGTGTTTAAAGGGGACCGGTCAGAATAGTTGTTTCCCGCTATAGCCAATGCTTTCGCTGGTGCCGGTGTTGGTTCAGGACCAGTGTATGATATTGCAGACATGGAACTAGCCTGACTTTGTACATCTACTTCTATGGGGCTTTTTTGTTGTTGTCATTCCTAGATGAAACCAATTAGTCATCAGTAATATTTATTTCTCCATTTTTTTCTCTTTTACTAACGGTATGGCAGAGGATACCGCATGACGGCAAAGACATGAAAGAAGACGAGCAGGAGGCGGATACAGATGAGAAGTGCACAATCTGCCTGTCTATGCTTGAAGATGGAGAGGATGTCAGGTAATTGGAGACTGGCTGATCCCAGCCCTCTAAATTTATAATAATTGTCTGAGAAATTTGTAGAATTTGAGTAATTACACCAAGAAGAAAGATGATGATTGTACTGAATGGATGATTGTAAGTGAAGAAGTTTGAGAACAGGACAGTAATAAATGTTGTTATATCTGTATATCAGGCTTGTCCATTGAATTGTGTCCATTGAAATGTCTTATCCCAAATTGATAAGGCTTGGGTGTACTTGTGCTTTGGTTTCCAGTGCTGGTGTGGTATGAAAAAATGGGTCACTAATGGCTTTTTAGCTGCGTGTCCACAATGGAAAGAGACAATGATCCGGAGTCATCAAGCTCCAATAGCATTCAGTGTGTGCTAAATGATGCATAGATATCTAATCCTAACAGCAGGAATGGTTAAAATCCCTTTCAATGGTTTTGCCATCTCTGTCCCATGTCTTCAATTTCTCACATTAGAGGAAGTGAGACATTTCTTTAAAGTGAGGGAAATCCTAGAAAGAGAAGGTTTCCATTATTACAAATTACTAATGCTTTTTTTGGACAATATAAAACCACACATAACATACATAACCAAGTTGAACTATTCATAAAATCAATAAATGTTCCTCAACGCGTTTTGCATGACTGCATCACCAGGAGAAACACCATTTAAGATGTCTACAGAGACAAAAATCTCCATATTAGCACATATCCACACATATTTTTATATATATATATATACAACATATCAATACAGGTAGTTAAGGACATCTGACATATGGACGACTCCTAGATAAGAACGGGGCTTCCCTGCTGCTTGTGTGCAGGACAGAGGTTTGTTAGTGGGGGAGGGGTCAGTTTGCATGTATTGCAGAGGAAATATTTTGCCAAACACAGCTGAGGTTGTAAGTACCGTATTTTTCGGACCATAAGACGCTCCGGACTATAAGACGCACCAGGTTTTCCGCACAAGGGAAAACAAGAAAAAAAAAAATTGATTTGATTTCCCCTGAGATCCAGCGTGCGGCACTTGTGCCCGCCCACGAAGGCGGCGCCGATCGGCATTCATGAAATCAATCGGCGCCGCCTTCGTGGGCGGGCACAAGTGCCGCACGCTGGAACACAGGGGAACACAGAGGAGGAACACAGACACTGGCTGCTGTCAGCCTCTGTCTGTTTTCCTCCTGTGTTCCCCTGAGATCCAGCGTGCGGCACTTGTGCCCGCCCACGAAGGCGGCGCCGATCGGCATTCATGAAATCAATCGGCGCCGCCTTCGTGGGCGGGCACAAGTGCCGCACGCTGGATCACAGAACAGGCAGAGATCGGCGCAGCCGGGGACCGGCGGGGACACAGGTAAGTAAAAAAATATGCCCCTGTACCTCTGCATTCGGACCATAAGACGCACCCTGATTTTCCCCCCACTTTAGGAGGAAAAAAAGTGCGTCTTATGGTCCGAAAAATACGGTAATCTTAGGGGGTGAGCTTCTGTAACTCTTTAATGACCAAGACAAACTCTGCAGTTGTTTCTTGTTTGCATATCAAAGCACAGCTTGCTCCAGAAGTTAATGAATGTCTAGGCTCCATAAAGTTTGTAAATAACTCACAGTGAGGATTTTATACAGTAGCTGACACCACGCTGCCTAATAATATGTTGAGACAAACATCTGTCCTAATTGCATTTATTAAATTAATGTACCTGTTCCGACTTACATACAAATTCAAATTAAGAACAAACTTACAGTCCCTATCTCGTATGTAACTGTATCTACAAAGAGACAGATTTCCATATTAGCACATATTCACACATATATACAGCATATCAATATATAAACATACATTACTATGCAATATATACCAAACATTGTATATCATTTAGTATCCAGCTTTGGTCACAGTAATGTACAGGAATGGCACAAGAGCCATGCATGAGATGGAACTTGCCAATAGTTGTCAGCAATAGGGGTAGTATAAATCTCTGTAGAAAGTTATCAGAAAATAAAAATATATACAATAAATACCAAATTATGAATTCCATTCACATTATATTCACCTTTATAGTATCCCCCAACCAACTGTGCAACAGCCCTGTAGTACTTACTACTGCTAATGATCAGGCGTAAATTAGGATAGAAGATTCATATAATCCGTTTCCCACCAAGTCAGTGCAATGTCTAGCCACCATAATCCTCTCCCAATTTTGGGTGAATTCAAACAAGATCTATAGGTATTTTTTTTTTTTGCAAATCAGGAGAACAAATAACCTTCAATGGTATTCTTACCAGGTCAAAAGGGAGCAAATTTTAGAAGTTTTGGTGTCCTACATACACTTAAACATTTGCTTATCTACTTTGTTTTCTTTCTTATTTTGCAGAAGGTTACCCTGTATGCACCTCTTCCACCAAGTCTGCGTTGATCAGTGGTTAGCGACCAGTAAGAAGTGCCCTATCTGCAGAGTGGACATCGAAACACAGCTTGGGGAGGACAGCTGAGGAAAATCCCCCAACAATGGCGTCCAAATTCTCCTTATCAGGTCCACACGGCCTTCACCTGCAGCAAACCTTTTGCTTCCTGAGCCATTTAAAGGACAGTCTGCAAGCACATTATTCTGTAGATGAATCGTAGGCACGTAACAAAAAAACAAAATATATACTGGAGGATCTTAACAGCCATAACGCCCCATTTGCGGGGGAAGCAGGACTTCCCCTTGCCACAGGGCCCAATCGCTGGAGACGAAGACTGGCCCCTCGCAGGTACTCTTGTGTCAGTCTGGCTTGCCAATCCTGCACTGCAAAGAATTGTACATATACCTCTCTAATATGTAGAATCAAGTAGGGGTCGTAGCTATAACTGTGGATGGCATCCGGAGCATGTTAGCTTAAAAAAAATATTGTGTTCGGTGCCCTAGTCATCTTGTGGTGGACATGTTGCTATTAGCCTATTTTTGCACCAAATAATATTTACCGGTATTATTTATTTCAGTTTTTTGCATTTTTTGGGGGGGTTGGTGCTTGAAGGAGCCATGACAGGTTGACATTTTCCAAGTTGATCAACTTGAGGCGAAGAATAAAATCCTGTTTACAGTTTAAAAAAAAGGATTGGTTTGGAGCCTTAAGTTACTTTATTTGAACTAATTTATTATTCTTATTCTTATGTTTACAGAAGATGATACTAAAAGATACAGTGGTAATGGTGGATTCTGCTGATGCTGGGGAAAGGTCTTTTGGGGCCTGACACATATTTCTATATTACGAATAGTAGGCAGCCAAATTTAACTGGACTTTGCTATGTATTATTGAAAACCTTCCTAAAATCATATAGCTTCAACTTTAGAGCTGAAGAATCTACTAGATTGAGTATCAAAATGGCTTGACCATTGCAGAGAAAAGGCCAGTTGCGTGTGACCACCAACTACAATTGACCCGAATTAGAGGACCTTTAGATACATTCATCCCTGATCATCTAGTTTTAGCTTGGCCCCGGAGACTCCATTGATGAGACCAATGTGTGGTGAATTAATCTCTGGTTCCTCCAACAAAGCCATCACAAAAGCTCTACGCTGGATGTCTTTCTATGACGAATCCATCATGGAGAGTGATGGTAGTTGGGTCAAAACTGGCATAGGTCATAAAGACACAGATAGAGGGTATTATGTTTAAAACTACCAGTCTTGATGGGTAGCCCTTCAAAAAAAGAAAGGGAACCCAGGCCAAATTTGAGTAGGGTTGACTTTTGAAGAATAAAAGTTAAAAACAAAAGAAAATTACATCCAGATTTGGGTTGGAGTGGTCTCTAAATAATAAAATGTAATAACAAAAGGGAATTACGTCCAGTTTAAGGTTGAGGTGGTCTCTAAATAATAAAATGTAATAACAAAAGGGAATTACGGACAGTTTGGGGTCTGGTGGTCTTTATAGAAAAAAAGTTTAAAACAAAGGGAATTACAGGCATACCTAGGGAGTATCCACCACACTGTTCACAACAAATGGGATTACCCAAAAGGAAAAAACGATAAGTAGGGAATTTTTTTTACCCCTCGTTGCATGTACAATAGGATTGCATATTTTTGTAGTTCTACCCTATAGTGCCAAAATGTGCCAAAATGGGCACTTTGTTACTTAGCAGCCAATTAGTATTAGCCTTTTTTTGTTTTTTCGGTGATAGTAACAAAAGATTTATATCTTTGGCCATACAATCTCCAGTGTTCTATACGTGAAGTGTGGCCTCTAGAAGAAAGCGGGGCTTAGTAGCTATTGTCCGCAAGGTATTATAAATGTTACCTTTATATATTCCACGTTTGGGGGGAAATGAACCAAGGATAGTCAGTGCTCATAAAATGTAAGGTGTTGACAAAATATTGTCTTCAGATTACCCAGAAGTATCTTCCTATCCACTAGCGGTGACCACATGCTAAATGAATGGTGGTCTATGGGAAAACAAACACGCCAAGACTAATTGATATTCTCAGACATGGTCTGCTATTAACATGCACACCTGCCTCGGTGTATAGGCCAGATATTACATATTGATCGGACTAATGCAACCATTGCAGAACCTCGGCTTTGTCACAAATCCGATGGTGTTATTAACACTTCGCCAATTCTCCGCAGGATTCCTGAAAGGGCTGACATTCGACGGCAGCACAAAACGAAAGCCATTTTAGATCCTTCAATAAAAGCACAATTTACCTAATAATAGCAAATGGGCAACTGTTTGCTTGTCAACAGTTAGCGGGCTCTAAACGAGCCAGAGAAGCCATCCTAGAACAGATCAATCGCCATTCTGCTACGTCTGTCCTTTCCGAAATCCATAGGGCTTGGCGAGGGTCTTCGGCATCAGCAGAAGGAAACCAGGCAGTGTAGTTGTTTCAAGAGTCTAAGGGTATTCTTTGCAAGATAAATCCTCTTTGTTTAGTCTTTAGGAGGTGTCTAGGACAAAGTTTGAGTAATCCCAAAACTGTTCTGTTCCGTAATTCTGTGACGGTGGGCTGTGTTCAGTTCTGAGCCTTTATCTGAAATCAGCAAGTGTTGAGCTGGTATGATTGTTAGGGTGGGGGCTTATATAGATACCTGGTCAATTTTGTAAGGGTTACAAAATTACTTTATTACCCCAGCATCACTCACCCCCATATCCATAAAAAACCCCTCCCATGATAGACCAATCAGATAAGGGCTCATGCAACACGCAGCCTTCTTTCCTGTAAATTGAAATAGAACTCTTGCCAAAACTTTTTTGCAGCTTTGAGTTGAATGAGGAGGGATGGAATCACTGATGGTTTTTATGGTTGTTTGTGTGCCCAATTCGGAAGCTTATTCTCTCTTTCCATCCGGGTGATTGTTGTCAGTAAATTTAAAATTGGGTGGGAGAATATCTACTAACAGGGATACCTATTCTAATATAACATTTTCAACGGGAACACAAAAAGCAATCAAAACCCATCAGAGTTTTTACCCTTCCCCTATACACTCATAAAAAAAAAAGTTTTGTGCTAAAAAAGATTAAAAATCATTAAGTACCCCCCACCTCTGTCAAAGGCAAGAAATTCACACTTTCCTGGAAAAAAAAAACTCTTTAAAGTCTTGAGCTGGTAGATAGATGGAAACTGAAAAGTATTAATCTCTTAAAGAACAAGCACATTTTTTTTTCAAAAAAAACTTTTACAAAAATGTTAAAAAAAAACAAAAAAAAGCACCAAGTTTTTAATCAAAGCTATTTGTGTGTATGAAACCCTACAATCGATGGACTGTATTGTCGGAGACAGTATCTGTGTTTTGGGTACCACGTTGTTTAATATCTCGTGAGGTTTAGACCGCTGTAGAACGATTTTGGAACTGTTGTAGATCACAGGGTTTTGTGACTTTAAATGCCTTATATTTAACAATCATAATTTATGACTAACTTGTAGAGTTTTTTGTGGGCTCTTATTTAATTATTTTTATAGTTGTTTTGGCCTTTTTAATTATAATTTATTTATTTAGAGATGTTACTAATTTGTTTTTATATTATATATATCTATATATGACTCCTATTACCTCATTTTTTTGCATTGTTCGGATATGGAATGCGCTGCATGTGACGGTACGTTTAAAAAAAACAAATGAAATCTTTATCTTGTGAACATATAAAAAAAAGACAAAAAAGAAAAAAAAATAGCGAATAATAATGACGATTAATTCAGGGTGTGTGTTGATGAAGTGTAATTTTTTTTTTTTTACGTGGTGCTGTTATCTTGAAAAAAAAACATTCCATTAAGAATGCAAAACCTTTGATTCTGTATGCTGTGACCTAGTGGATACCTGCAATATAGTGAACGTGATTAGCACATATAAATATGATTTGCACTCATGATCAAATCGAGATGAACCTTTCGCTTTCCTTGGCGTCTATTAAATGATCATTACAAAAAAAAAAATGTAATTCTTACTCAATCAAAAATCCCTGATATATTGCTAAAAGAGCAACAGTACAGCCATGTTGTTTTGGACAATTGGTGTCACATTACCGCTGCTTAGTTTTTCCAGCCAATGAAAGTAATAGTTTTCTTTTCAGGAGAGGCTCCATTGTTTCTTTACTCATCAATACAGTTCATGCAACATATTTGAAGTTTAAACCTAAACACTTTTTTTTTTTGTTTTGGATAAAGTTGAGAGAGCAATTTTTATATGTGTTCCTGTTTCTTCTTATTGAGATCATTTGTTTTACTTTGCCAAAGAATGCAATGTGACACCAAATGAATTGTTGTATTCATTTGGTTTCACATTGGCACAGTAAAATAATTAATATAGCAATAGCTCTATGATAATTCTGGATAATAATAATCCTGAATATTAAATTTAGTATATATATGTCAGTATTTACCTGTCAACGCATAGGCTGCTGTTCAATAGACTCGAGTGATGCCGCTACTACAATACCCGGCATCACTTGCATCTATAAAATGCAGGGCCACGCATAGGCAGAGAGGCGGCTGGTCTTGAGACGCGAGTGATGCCGGAATTTTAGTAGCGGCATTGTACGCGCATCTATAGAACAGCAGTTTAATATGAATTGCAGCCGGCCCGCTGTTACTACGGAGTGCAGTAGCAGCAGGCCAGCTGGAATTCATATTAAGAACTCTTTTGGGGGCCAAAAAAAAAAAAACCGTGCTGGGCCAGAGTCTGACACCCATGTATTAGAGTGTTATAAATTCTACTCCATGGGAAAGGAGGGGGAAACTCTCATTCTCTTTTCATTTATTAAGTCCTACAAATACCTGATGATCCCACCAGTGAACACAACCTGATGCTGCTTTCCGTGATGGGGTAGCAACGATGCTACACTAATTCTGAGTTCAGAGCAGAGTTGCCACCCTAATTGCACTGCAGTGGGGCATGCACTGTCGCTGCTGATTCACAAGCCTGTGAACGGTTAGGCTGAACTGGCGGTGAGGTTGTGGTGTGTTTACAGGTTCCTCGTGCCAGACAACCACTGCCTCTGGGGAGACGCCACATGTAGCGCCTCCTAGTCGCAGCTCCACAAAGAGTGAGTGGTGGCGGCGGGGAGTGGTTCTAGTGGCGCTCACTACTGCTAGCTGTCACATGTGCAGATGCTGATTCTTTAGGAACCAGTGTTACAGTGCAAGTGACCGAGTGGCCGGCAGGGTGCCCAGTCCCAAAGCAGGTCAGAATCTGCCCTTAATTAGTGTAGCTGAATAAAGAGAAGCTTAAGAACACCCTCAACTCCTGGCATTACCTATTTTGCATTCCCCTTCTGCTGCTGGGTTTGCCCGTCAGAGCCCTTCATAAAGCTAGGTAGTACTTTTTGGGTATGGGTAGGCACATGATCTTGTTCTTTTACTCCCAAGATGCAGCGTGATTAGCCAAAATAATGTCGCATGGGGGATGAAGGAAAAGGTCAACAACACTGGGCCTGATTTCTCAAAGCTCTCCAAGACTGGAGAAGATAGATTATCATTGGTGAACCTGGGTGATCTACCAAACATAGAATGGATCTGGTCCAAGTTCGAAAACATTTGCCGAATAATAGCAAACGATGATGAAAGAAATCCATTCTAGGTTTGCTGGATTACCCAGGTTCTCCCATGACAGTTTATCTTCCCCAGGCTTGGAGAGCTTTAATAAATCAGGCCCAATGTGTAAACTCAAAGACACTAAGCTCTCCAAGAGATACAGAACAGAGTGGCAACGTTTAGCATTGATTGGTGGGGATGGCCTATCAAGAGGATCTATCAATAATAATTTTAGAATTAATAATAGAATTAATATTCGTAATACTTTTAGAATTAGGCCTTCAGCCAAATAGCATTAAACTCCTTTATTACACAATGGACCTGATTTAATAAAACTCTGCAAGACTGGAGAAGATACACTATCATGGGAGAACCTGGATGTTCCATTAAACCTAGAATGTATTTATTAACACCATTTGTTGTGTTTTGGCAAATGTTCAACCCTGGACCAGATCCATTCCAGGTTTTCTGGATCACTCAGGTTCTTCCATTATAGTCAATCTTCTCCAGTCCTGGAGAGCTTTAAAAAATCGGGTCCATTGTGAAGTACTTTTTTACTTACCTAGAACATGTTCTTAGACCAAGTTGCCCCATTTATGCCTTTACAAATCCATCGGCAGGCAAAGAAGCTCCTATCTACTCGCTCCCATTGAATAATTATTTGTTTAGAAGTTAATCAAAACTTGGAGTGCTGAATGATTTGAGATTATTATTGGTCATTAGGTACCCAGCTTGTTGCATGCTTGGCTCTGATGAAATGTCAGCCATGCATTAAAATTAGCGCATCCAGTGGAGAGCAGAACAGACCACCTGACCCCCCTATCACCGATCCCCGATTTGGTTTCCGAAAGGGACGCATTTCTTCCCTGACCCCGTAAATGACAGCCAGATTAATTCCCTGGAATAAAACATTCCCACATGATGGGATCAACACATATTTTGTCACAGATAGTGTAAATTGCTTTGACCTCCTAATGTAGCTCATCTCATCAGCGAAAAGGTTAATGGACATTGCGCCATTCATTTTCATAATGGACGAAACTTGTCCAGCTGATACGATGACATTATCCTGATTACGGGAGGGAGTCTGCGGGAAGGGGGGTTTGAATGGGCAATCTGTAAACGAAGCTTTTTTCAATTACGCTATGCAAATTAGTTAAATGCGTAGCAAGAATCGCAATACTGCTGTGTGTCAGAGAGCGATTGGACTTGTTATGCAAAGTGTAATGGAGCAAAACGATCTTTTATGATGTGGTATTTACCAGCACGTCCAATCTAACAGCCCCTGGGATACTTCTGTGATTTATATGGTGGGCCAGAGGGAAGATATTGCTTTTCTGAGAGATACCGCCATCTTTTTTATGCAGGCCAAAGTGACTGTGTCCCTGCAAATTGCCCCCGACCATTTCACCTTGCCTGCACTTCCTTGACGCCTCTTCCTCCTTTGCAGCTGGCATTTTTAGGTATGGACCTTGTGACCTTCTCGTTTTCGATCTACATTTTAAAAAGTCACATGACCAGGGGAGTGACGTCACCTGGGTCACCAATATGTCTGATTTTGGGAAGGAGCGTGGGGGAAGCATAGGTAAGGGGTGTATAAGATAGGCCAAGAAATTCTTTGTAGAAACCTTGACTTTCTTGGCTGTGTCCCCTGAATAAAGTCACTTTCTTATCTACAGCATGCTGATTGGACAAAGATAGAGTATAAACACATGATAAAGTGCTTTCTGCTCTCTCCACCTATCCCTATGTCCTCTTCCTCTGCATGTGGAGTGGAGCAGAAACTGATTGGCTGCTAAAGTTGTCCCTCCCTCTTCCAGTGCTGCTGTTTAGGGATGACAGGAAGCTGCTACTAACACAAAATATTGGTATTTCTGCAAGGTTTATACAAGAGTTTGTAGAAATACACAACTGCACTCTTTGGGACAAACAGGGTTTGTCTCTTATGAACTATTTCCACTTTTTTTTAGCTCAGAAATCTAAGAAGTTCTTTCAATTGTGACATTAAATATAAATAAATAAAACCTGAATTTGTTACAGGTTCCCCCAAGATTCGTAAATCCCTAAAGTAACAATTGGAAAGACTTTACGGGAAAATTTCCCAAAATCTTGTAATTTAATAACGTGGGGAAGAGAAAGGCTCATTCTCGGTTCTTATCTCTACTGCTGTTCTGATGTGCTGTGGTGCAACATTTTGTTACATATAGACTATTTTATAGTAAAAAAAACAAACATAAAACTCAAGAATAAAAAATGCTAGAGGATTATTTATTATAATCAATATGAAAGCAATAGTGCATTTATGATGAGACATTAGAAATTGTGTACTTGCTTCAATTCACATTTTGTGGAATTTTTTTGTACTTTATTTATAACTAATAAATCAAATTGCATTGCTAACTATCTTGTCTCTGGAAGTTTTATTTTCTTCTGTTTATTGGGGACTGGGACCAATTGGGGTAAAGAGACCTTATCACCGTCCATCCAATAAGATTCCAGTAATTGCCCTTCGCTCCTCCTCTGGCAGGTACATAAAAGGTGAAAGGCCAAGGAGCGGATGTGGCATGGGAGCCATGCAGTTGACCTAGTTGCCTATAGTGGTCAAATTCCATAGCATGGGCCTGATTTATTAAAGCTCTCCAAGATTAGAGAGTATACACTTTCATCAGTGAAGCTGGGTGATCCAAAAATCTGATCTGCAAATAGCAAATGACTTTGAAGAAATCCATTCCAGGTTTGCTGGATCATCCAGCTTCACCGATGAAAGTGTATCCTCTCCAGCCTTGGAGAGCTTTATTAAATCGGGTTCTATGTTCTAACTGGTCACAGCTATTTTGATGTCACAATCTTTCTCATTATGGACTTCAGATTGTTTAGAAATGTCCCTTATCAGATTGCTGATGTATTTCCTCCTTGACATTTTGTTATCACACACCTAAATACTTCAGACCAGCAAACTGCTTTAACCTCTGCTGAGGTGGTCACATTTCATGAAGATCAATTAACCCAAGGGTGTCAAACTCAGGCCCGCGGGACAAATCTGGCCCCCACTGTAATTATATTTGGCCCGCAAGAAAATACCAAATGTCTAGTAGAGCTGGCCGGCCAGTAGACAGTGCATGCAGCGCTAATACTAAAAATCCCAATACTGCCGGGCCAATCAGGTCCCACATGCGCCCCCTCCTCTGTTCACATTCATTAGCAACCTTCTTCAAATGTAGATATTTTTTCAAGGTTGGCCCGTGACTTTGTCCAAATTTTGGCCCACTGTGTATTTGAGTTTGACACCCCTGAGTTAACCAATGCATTTTATTAGCTGCTCTTGGCTTCTACTTATCTTCTTAGAGCTCTAGTTATAAACATGCAATTCAACATTCCCTCAAATTTTCCCTTGATGTAAATACAGCCCTTATTTTCTATGGAAGTGGTAAAGGTGTACTTAATTTTTCTGCACTTGGCCTTTGATAAATCAATAAATACAGACTGTAATATGTCATGTGTTCTTGTTCATTGAGGTTGTATTCACCGAATTTTAGAACCTGCTAAATACCAGATGATTTTCTATTATGTCTTTAATTCTTATTTACAAAAATGTGGATATGAAAGAGGGCGTACTTTCTTTTTCTCAGGACTGAATGTGAGTGACATGATTAAGATGCTAAATAAAAACTAGATAAATATTTTATTACGTGTCACTTTCATCCAATGGGTTGTGTGCTCCGAAAGAGTCTTTTTTTTATCCTAGGAGATCTTTATTGGTATCATGAGCAAATACTGAATAATAGATAACTATACCATGTCTGAAATATAGCATGAAACCCAGAACATTCTCTTCTCTTCATTCTATCTGTGGAATACAAATGACAAAAATGCAATATTTGTGTTTTTGCTCCTTTGCAATAGACTTAAATGATGTCAGAAAAGACTGTATTGGATATTGCCAAGATACTACATAAATACTACAAACATATGCAAATATAATAAAACACAATTTTTAAATGTGCACAAAACGGTGCCAAAATCTATAATGTTTTCCAATTAACTCACTCATATGATGAAGACCACCTGCTGAGTGAATCCAATTCTCATCCCACCATTAATTGTCTGCATCTAGCTGTACAGTGAGCTTAATTTTAATGGTTGCTGATTCTTTTATCTTTATTATAAGCTTGAATCTCAACCTCTGAAAAGGCCAAAGTGTTCTCAGGTTTGGCACAAGCTTATCTGTGAGCCCATTGCACATTTACTTATACATAGTGTAAAGCTGCGTACACACTTCCAATTTTTATCGTTGGAAATGAACGACGAACGATACAAAAGGGAGAAACAAAGAATGCTAATAGGAAGCGCTACTGGGGCTCGAGCTGAAATCCATGTTAATATTAAATTACCATTATCCTCTGCACTACAACAAATAGACTTAGAATAGTATTTCCAACTCTATTCAACATTCGGACCCTCCTTCATCATATATATGATGGCACCCATATATTTTAGGCACCAGGGTCTCTAAAGGGTTTTAGGCAACTTACAGTAATAGAAAGACCTCACCAGAGCAGTGACAATCATTATGAGCAAGGAGGAAGCTGCATAGTTTTGTTATCACCAATATCATAGAGATACATTGTTTAAACGGTCTCTGCGTACCCCCTGAAGAAGCCTATTGGCGAAACGTGTCGGTAAGAGATGTTCTTTTGTAATCGCTCAGGGATCTCTACTGTCTAGTTATCCAGTCCTATTTCCGCTGACATTATTGGGAAAGAACTAAACAAAATTGATTGTATATTGTAATTGTATGAAAGCTATGCTTTCAACTAATTATTTACGCACAATATCATTTTGATTTGCCGCACAAAACCCCAGGTGGTTTCCTTTTTTTTCTTTTAAATCATATCCCAAGGGGGCGGCTCTTTCTATGACGTATATGAGATAGGATTAGTAATACTTTCTAGGTATATGTCTGTGAACACAAGACTGGCTGAACAGAATTGACATTGCATGTATGTACCAGCATGGAGCTGTTTGTTTTTTTTTAATGCTGTTTCTGTATCAAGAGTTGGTTTCATATAGATGAGAACTTTATACTGTCAGGGAATGTGAATCAGCTAAGAAGGCTTTCTGTACATTAACAGAAGACTAATTAGCAGCATCATTGTGCCACCTCCTGCTGCCTAATGTATGGATCTATCTCTCATCTGACAATCTAATAAACATTGCAGAATATTCCTTATTAAAATCATTTCTCAGGGGTCATTATTGCTAAATCTTTCTTTGCAGTAAGCTGTGCTATTTACATCAAAGCCATGCACTGTGAAAAAACTGAATATATATCCCCACAAACCCAAAAATCACTAGGGGGTTCATTTTATATTTTTAGTGCTTGGTAGCACAACAGGCCCGATAAACAAATTATTGGCAGCACATTGAAAATACATTCATCTTTTCCAGTTTTCTTTTTAAATATTTTTATTGGGTTTTACATGAAAGGATGAATAAAACAACTTGTCAAATAGAAGCAAATGTAAGTTCATATATAATAAACAATGGAGGTGGGGGTTGGAAAAACAGGTGAAAGGGGTAAGGTAAAGGCAGGAGGGTGGGGGATATAATGAAGGTAAAATGTTATAGAGAAGGGTGGTCCAAAACTACAAAAAATGGGGGGCAGGGAAGTGAAAAATGCTTCCTAAAGTTCAAATTGTTAACAAGTACTGGGTAAAAGATGGTAGGAACTTGTCCACCAAGGCAACCAAATTGAACCTGAACATGGTGTTGTGGAGTTGATCAGTTTGTTTTTCTTATCCAGTTCAGATTTCTTTTCATTTCGGAGAAACCTAAACAAGATGAGTTCCATAATTGAACAGCGATGCATAATATGTTGGTGCTATATAAATCCTGTCTAATATTAATAATAATAATTATAATAATAATATTAAATTGTGCAATGGATTGTTTTGCAGCAGTGAGGACTGTCACTGAGGACAGTTAGGTCAGCGGGTGAATTTGATGGTTAGGAAGAGAATCTGGTTGATGGATGTGGAATGCGGATCCCTAGGTCCCTGATCTTGGGAATAATGCAATTCTGAGGCTGTAAACGTCATGGCATTGACACCATATATGTAAAAATGAACCAGGATTGGGGCACCTGGGGAAACAAAGGTAAGAGTAAATTTGGAAAAAAAAATATGTCTTCCCATTTGGTGTTCAAATTGTAAATACTACCACATCCTAAAAGATAACAGCAATATAACACAATACTCTATGCAGGACTTTTTAGGCAGCTCAACTCAATAACATTCATCAACAATTGATTAAAATAAAATAATAACAATCATTTATTTTTCAATTAAAAACGCCTAAAACAATCAGTCTTTTTTCATTCTGCATACATAATATTTGATCATAAATATAACCAACAGATTTTCTGTTATTGTTCTTTACGCGTTTCACAGCAGCTCAGTCTGCTTCATCAGGAAATATTATAGAACAATCCTATTCAAAGGAACATATTTCCATTTAAAAGAACCAATAACCAATTAGTTATGCAAATTTAAAAAAGAAATAAGCAAAAGCACAAAAAAATGAATGCATAGATTGCACAATTTTTTGAATAAATAATGTTTGTAGAATTTACAGAAAATCTGTAGGCTAAATTGCGGATCAAATATTATGTATGCAGGATAAAAAAAGACCAATTGTTTAAGGTGTTTTTAATTGGAAAATAAAGTGCTAGTTATTACTGATTTTAATCAGTTGATTAATTTAATGGAGTTGAGCTGTCTAAAAAGTTTGGCATAGAGTAATGTGTTATATTGCCGACAATTTGGAGAGGTTGGTGGGAACCAGATTCCATCTGGATAATATTTTGAAGTTTGTTTCCTGGGAACTCACATTGGGCGAGCATGCCCTGGAAGTTAACCATATTGGTTGTATTATATCTTCAGTCTCTCTCCCATCTGGAGACATAGGGGGAGGTGGTGGAATTAGATCCTAGAAAGGGGAGGAGCAGTAGAAATGAGAAGGTAGGTGGCATTGTTCACATAAATAGTGGAAGGGGTGAATCCTGGTGGGTGTTTGTAGATGGTGTAGTTGCATAGAGAACACACGATGAAAATAAATGTCTCTTTCAGTTTTCAATGTGGAATTACCCCAGACACATTCTCACCACTTTTTCATCATATGTAATATAGCTGCCTGCTTAAACATTGCATTCCCATGCGCAATAATGAGTTACCCCCATCAAACATGGAACATTTACACCTTGCTGTGCATGGTGGCCAATTATGTTATTTGGCTCCCCAATGCACTAAATAATGCACAATGACATTGGTGCTTCTAATGTGAATTTTTAGAAAAGCTCCACACAGGTCGGGGATGAGATTTCTGCCAAAGAGATCAGCATGAGCCGAGCTGCCGAGAGAACGGCTGCAATGAACATTGAGGATGAAATTCTTCACCATGCCTGAAGCTACATAAGTCAGTGAAGATATTTGCTCCCATTGAGAGTCAATGGTTAGTAAATCGGCACACAGTATCTCATGCTCTTCTTGGGTGTCCTTACCTCTCATAAGTAAATTCGGGTCACTCCCTGAATAAAATGTTCCCTCTGCCATGTGCTGATGTTTTACCTTTTGGCAGTGTGACTCTGGACAGCAACCATTGTCTTTGTCATTGTCATTCCAGTCTGGGTTCAAGAAACTGAGCAGCATTGGCATAATGAGAAGGCTTTCACAAGTTCTCCATATACTCAGTACAGTATTTGCCGGTGGATAGGAAATATGAAGGCAAAATTACCATATAAAGAAAAGGTCTAGAAATGAAAAGCAAATGTAGCCACCACATGGACTAGCAAACTGCAATCTATGACATTTTTGGTTTTGGATTTAAATAAACCTGATGAATTTAAAGTAATTTTGCATAAAAGCACTAACAAAAGAGCAATGAAATAATAATATACTTTTCATTTTTCTACTAAATACTAAACCATAATATTCAGCACTTCCTGTTTGGGGTGGTGGAAAGGCATAGAATTTATATGAAATCCCTGTAAAACGCCAATGAGCCAATCTAAAGTTCATTCCCTGCACTGCTGCTCTTCTGTGGCCCATTATAAGCCCATCGCTTGCACCGATCGCGTATTCACTATACCCCCTGTCCTTAATTTAGACATATTATATGAGAATGAATTACATTATCGTCTCATGGCCAGCTGTTACAGAGAGAGAGGTCACTGTGGGGACCCATAAAATTTTTGTCCTGGGGCCCAAACCTTGTAGTTGTACCACTATGGGTAATATAAAATGTTAAAGATAGTTAATGGTGTAAGGAGGGGGATTGTATTTTTTCTTTTTAGTTCTTTAAGGTTCATTTTCCTAGGCACATAGTATAAAAATTGTGGGGGCGGAGGTCACAATTACAACTAGGTCCCTTGCTCCTGAAGGCCTATAAAAGCCATTATTGTGGTCACTGTCTGGGAAAATTCACCTCGTTCCCCCAAATGCCAATCCCTTGCCGGGCTATTCCTCATTACTCAGCATTTTCTACCTATCTAAACCCCACAACATTAAAAGAAGTGTCCTGAGTGCCCTCCATCCAGGGGCCAACTTATCAACAGGGCATTTCCAAAATTAACATGGAAGGCACGTATAAAAGCACAGAGGGAAATATTTCTTTTTAGGGGTGTCTATGTCAAAAGTTTACAACAGACCTACAGATTTTTTTAGCTACACCAATGAGGCCCGGGTTGCAGGAACCTCAAACTAACATACCAGAGCCCATTGTGTATGCTCAGTCTACAAACTTACACAATTGGGCCAAAGAATTGTGTGTGCTAATAGAACGGTCTGCTACTAAAGGCTCTTTTATTTGACTATTTACCCCCTTGGAAGACAAATTCAAGATATGACTAGTAGGACTAGCTGCACAAAAGAATTTACAGATGATCTGTAACTATTACAACAGCGTTACTGTAATTCCCCTTCAAACTTAACATAAAGAAGGTTGGGGTATGTGAAGGTCTCACGCAGGGATTATACAGAGTATCACAGATCCTGACAGCACATCGCCTGTTCACTCTTCCCAGTAATCTCTGCAGGGCCAAGACTCTCTCTAATCTCCCCGAAACGATCCGCAGGAAGGAGAGAATCACAAGGAACCGGCATCTTGTTCCTCATATAAATTATTAAATGGATGCTGACAGGTCTGTGCAGAACGTTGAGCCCCCCCGAGGTGCGAGACAGCCAAATGTCTCATGATTTGCTCCAAATACATAGTAAACATTCACATTGGAATAATGGCATTAATAAAATATATCTTGTCATGGATGTCTTTTTCATTTCATGTGTTCAGAATTCTATTCATCACATTTTAATAAAATATGAATGAAAACATGAATTGGCGTCAGCAAGGGAGGTTGCTGGGTGGAAAGGGGAAATGGGGCATCCACAGCCAGTATATTTGTTAGTAGAGAGGAGCAATCACAGTCAGAAGCTGGAGGTTCACATGGAGCTGCTAGAAATGGCCACTGACAGCCTCTTTATTACCCATTGAAATACATATATGGGAGCTGTTTTAGCTGCCAAAGGATTTTATGTATATCCAGTCCTGAACACTGTAGCAGAAGAACTGATTTTTCTCTGATGAGCTTATTTCTCTGCCCTCTCCTACCATGAAAATGTTTCATTTAACACAACAGATTACCTCCTCTGCTGTACAGAAGGTTGCAAGTGACTCCTGCCAAGTCCAATTCACGTACTTAAACTGAAGTTTATTTGATTTACTTGATATATTTATGCAGTTTAAGAAAAAAAAAAATATATATATATATATTAGTGATGAATGTGGCCAACAGTGAGCTTCTGTACAGAACTGAGGTTGAGTTCCTCCCCTGCCATCCACGGCCATGCTCTGCTCTTACATCTGACCCACCCCAACACCCATTTTTACCCATGACTTGCCCCCATGCCTCACCCACCTCCGAGCACTGCTTGCCCTCACCAATGCTAACCTTGAGTGTCATAGAGCAGCAGTGAAGCACGGGAACATCTATCACAAGTCCAACATTTACAGAAGGGGTGGCTCCATGTTGGCTGAGGAGGCCATTGTGCAGCTGCATACACCGCACCTCTATATGTCTGCCCCTGATATAATTTATATATTACAAATAATTATCTAACACACGACAAAGAATTCCCAGAGCACTGAGGATTATCTAAAAAGACAAGAGGGTAGTAATCATCTAATTTCAGACCTGCTGTCTTATTGAAACTTTGGACAGAGCCATACAGGGGAAAAGGAGAGGCGCTCCTTATGTACAAGGCGGAGAGAGGGAGGAATCATTATTTTTATTTGTGCATATATTTTAGATTGAGCTGTTGGTTAGACAACCATCTACACTCAATGTGCACCAAGAAAAAAATGTTTTCATTGTAATCAGAGCCAACTGTATTCATCAGCATCAGCGTGAATTATAATGACCACAAGTTGCGGTGCGGGAAATGGGAACATGAACAGGTACACCTTCCTAGTTCTCTACTGCAGTGTTCCCAGTGGGAACTTATAAAGCTTTATTGTAAATACAAAGTGGTAAAAAATTGTGATTTAAAAAATATATTTACTTTTTTTGGCTATTTGTTAGCCAATCAGTTGCTTGAAACACATGGACCTGGAATATTCTCCACCAGTCAATAAGCCTGATTTATTAAAGCTCTCCAAGGCTGGAGCGAACACACTCTCATCACACTTTTCATATTATTATAATAATAACAATCAGTGAAGCTGGGTGATCCAGCAAACCTTTAATGAATTCCTTCAAAGTCATTTGCTGTTTGCTAGCAAATGTTTTGAATCCTGGACTAGATCTATTCGGGGTTTTCTGGATCACCCAGCTTCACCTATGACAGTGTATCCTCTCCAACCTTGAAGAGCTTTAATAAATGGCTCTAATAAGCTTTAATAAATTTAATAACATGCTCAATGAATGTCAGATTCACTGCTTTATATATAGGCCCTGTAATGTTACCTCTTGGTACAGAAGTACTCAGCTGATCATTTTCACAAATTAAAAAAAAAAAAGAATAATGACGGATAAAAATCTGATAGCATCCAGATGACGTTAAGTGGCGTAATTCCCATTTCTGCTGATTCCCCCTTTTATGTTCGCGTATTGCTTGCCTTCAGCAAGACTACAGACAATTAGCTGCTCGTCTCTCTCTGGCGGGGAATTGGTGGACCTTCCAGGTGTGATCCTGTGCCAATTACACTGCCGATCAATACTTTTAACAAAATGAGAGGCCGGAGGGAAGAGATGATTGTTCCGTGTAATAGACACATGCACAACAACTGTATTGAACTCCGAAAATTACTATTATAATTATTTATATGGAACCAGGATAATTCCTCAATGCAGCACAAGGGGAGGAAAGGGGGGAGGGCAGGGACTATGGCTTAACTATCAATAATGAAATCTGCAGATTTTGGGAAGATGGCTTCTCTATTTAAAGCCTAAAATACAATGGCAATGATAATATTTAAAGGTCATATGAACAATTTTGGATTAGCAGAATACAAGGGAATATGATAGATATTGAACAGGTTGGATGCAAGACAATAGGCTGACATCTTTCTTAGGTTTCATGGTCATATTGCTGCTCCAGAATCCTTCCAGTGGTGGCCGGCCATCCTAAAGGCCTAGGTGCCTGGATAAGGTGTTCTGCCCTAATATTAACTTATATTTATATAGCGCTGACATAAAGACCCTGATTTATGAAAGCTCTCCAAGGCTGGAGAGAATACACTTTCATTAGTGAAGCCGGGTGATCCAGCAAACCTGGAATGGATTTGGTCCAGGATTCAAAACATTTGCTAGCAAATAGAAAATGATTTTTTTTAAAAAACATCCCATGTTTTCTGGATCACCCAGCTTCACTTCCGAAAGTGTATTCTCTCCAGCCTTGGAGAGCTTTCATAAATCAGGGTCATTATGCATTTCTTTACAAAGTCTTTAGTCATATCACTAGCTGTCCCTCAAGAAGGCTCACAATCTAATGTCCCTACCATAGTCATATGTCATTAACACAGTCTAATGTCATTTTTTTGGGAGGAAAGCAAATTAACCTAACTGGAAACTGTAGCACCCAGAAGAAACCCGTGTGGAGAACATGCAAACTCCATGCAGAAAGTGCCCTAGCCAAAATTTGAGCCTGGGACCTAGTGCTACAAAGACCAAAGTGCTAACCTCTGTTACATTACATTACAACGCTGTCCCTATCACAGAGATCACATGACCATTAATCAGCTTATTGGGTTACAGTACTGTATATATATACACGGCCCAGGAGCCAAAGAGTTTGTAAGAATGCAGACAGAACCCAAAGAAGAAGGAATACATAAAAGAATATATCAAAACTTTATACCAGTTTATTAAACATTATATCATACAATTTAACCCATGAGAGATAAAAAGCATAATACATTTCCTGAGCTTTATTTTAACATAGAAGTTGGCCTTTATCTGGGGTGACAAAATGGCTGACAGGTCGCTACCAGGAAGTACTGTTACACAGTGATAGGTTACCATGGTCATGGTGTTTTTCAAAAGTCATGAAAGAAAATTCTGTACATATTCTGTTTATATAACGTAAAAAAGTACATTATAAATATGTATAAAATACATGTAAAATGTGTCTATGAAAGTCATGGCAAGCTGGCGCAGATAAATTAGGTTGGTTTAGTATCTTGGGTAGAGATCTCTCCATATCTCACCATCCCCTCTTTTCTTGTCAAGCCACTTGCCACAAGGAAATATGGTGGTCACACCAGTGGCAGAATTGGTGACCTCAACCCTCTCCAACAACCACCCAGGGTTGAGGCCACTGTTGTCATGCTCTACACGAACTTTCTTCATTTCACCCAAGTCTAAAGTCTCGATATAAAAACGATTGGTCTTCCCACGTTCAAAGAGGTTCCTCATCTTCTGTTTCAGGGCGTGCTTGCCTGAGTCTCCATTAGACCCATACATGGTGATGAAGACGTTGGCGTCGGTTCCTGATCCCTTTTCAAAACCAGTGACAATGATGACTTCGTATTTCACCGGAACCAGGCTGCGGGCCCTGCTGGCAAAGCTTTCGATGGTCTTGGCACACTCAAATACTTTGTAATCGTCTCTCTTGTTGCGCAGTGGAACCTTGGCATTGCAGTTAAAGATATATCTAGATGTAGAAAGCATTACGTTAGAGCTATGTTCTGGTATGAAGGACCAAACAACAAATCAAAGAAACACGAGTTTAGCAGAAAAAGACCAAGTGGTCCATCAATTCTGTCCTTTTTTCTGACATAGTTAGGTTGAAAAAATACATAAGTCCATCAAGTTGAACCCGTAGGGAAATAAACATATCCCAGATAACAACACTATAGATAGTTAAACCAAAGAAAGGCAAAAAAACATCATCCTTTCTGATTCCGTTCTTTTTTTTAACATTTGGGGATTCTTCTTTGCATGTTTTATTTTTAGTTTGTTTACCAGTGCTGGAAGTCTGTTCCAATCATCATTAGAAATCCTTTCTAAGGTTCAACGTATTCCCCTGCTTTAGTCAAGTCCCCATATTCTGAATTTTAGGTCTTAGCCTTTTGAGCCTTATTTCCATCCTTTGTGTATTTAGGTTGACTCAAAAGGTTTCCCATGGTTCATCAAATCATAAAAATCTCTTTCTTTATATTTGTCAACTAACCAACAATATATTCAGAGCCTTTCTCAACCTTTCTAACATGGAGAAACCCTTGGAATAACTCTCAGGTCTTCAGTGAACCCCTGACTATATTTATTATACTCACAGTTAAATATACGTTGAAGGTGTTTTCTATTTCTGTTAGGCAAATGCAAATACCTTTTGATCTTGCCTGTAATTCAAAGCGATCCTGTGCCCTATTGACTTTTTCTGTGTAATTTCAAGGAGCCTAATCAGCACTTCCAGTCCCTATGTTTTGCCTTCAGAATAAACAATCTCTGTGTTGTGGAGATGAGAAGTGGTGGAGGTGTGGAGATGAGAAGTGGTGGAGGTGATTTTGTAGTATAGTAAAAGACAACTGGGTAGGAGTAGTACCATTTCCAGCTGATCGATAGATCAGACCAAGCATTTTTTTCTGTACTTCCAGGACCTTTGAAAGGGATCAATCATGGTGCATTATGCATATACTGTAGAAATGCATGGCACATATTATTTATTTTACCATGTCACTTGAAGGGGGAGGATGGTATCAACAGGAAGGATAATATTCCTGTTTTCTATATATAGAATTCTGCTTTAAAACAGGACCAGCTGCTATTACAATCCTCACTATACATATTGTATGGTGGTAAGATCATTATTTCTTATGTTCATTTGTATTGTGTATTTGTTATTGAAATGAGCATGTCAGGCCCGTATTATGGAAAAGTCCACTTACTGGTTTCCAAGTTCCATTTCTGTGACAGTGATCTCCTTCACGTGCCAGTGCAAATCTGGCTTAGGGGAAAATTTCCTTCCATCCTTGGGACAATGACCCACGCATATTGCAGCAATATCACCCACGTTCTTAGATGAAAACTTAAACACATCCGTTGCATTTCTGAAGAAAAGAGATATAATTTATGTTAAAGCAAATCCATACATCATTACAAACCATTTGTTCTTTTTAGGTTATTTTTTCGCAAAGCAATCTAGGTTCATGCCTTCATTTGACATAGGGCTTGGTGAAAATAATGCATTGCATTTTCTTTAGCAGCCTATCTGATGTGGTCCAACAAGCCCCTTGCTAAGTCAGAGCTAAAGCAAATCTCATGCACCCTGCCACTCCCTGTGCAGCCAGTCAATGCAACCATGCGGTCCTTTAGCATGTGGCTGCTATGTCTGTAAGAAGACTGGGCAGTGCTAAGAACCTGGGAACCTCAGTAGTTTGGTTCCATTGTAAGTCAGACCAGGTTGTAAGCCAAAGAAAGCAAATAATCTTGTCTCATTCTTCTTTGGGAGGGCTCCACCTGAAGCATTCTTTTCCTCAGTCTCCTAGTAGGTGTAGCCCATGTTCATACATACCGAGCAAATCTCCTCTTCTTGGAGTTGTTCTCAAGTAGAAACTCTTTAGATCTTCCCTTTTTTCCTTCTAACACAATCCAGATGTTGTCCTTCGTCTCAGCATCATCACGGTCACTTGTCACTGTCACTATCTCATATGCTGTAGAAAGACAATGGGAAAATATTTAGTATTAAATACACATGTATAAAGATATACCGGTAGTCAATACTCAACTATACACTGCTACTAACGTGAACTCTCTACAATTGAATTAAAGGGGTGGGCCACTTCTGTTTCCTTTTTTTTTAACCCCTCATTTTCTTACTCTTCTACAGAATAATGCAACAATAGTTGTACTTACTCGATAGTAACCTGCTGGCCTTAAGGAATATTACCTATACCCAAAGCTTCCAATCAAATCCTGCCCCCTTGTTCTCAACATCCAGTAATTAAATATTAAAAGGTGATCTGATTGAAGCTGTACCATTGTTTAAACCCCCATGACCCCACAACATCCAGCACTGTACCTCCTACATTTACCTTAATGGACCAAGGAGTAGGTATTGCTCATATATATTCTCATACATGGACTGTACAACACTGCTTTATGCTGGTGTTCTTCCCTTATCATATTCTACCTCTTCGTGGGTATGTCAACGAATTGACTGGCACCATTGGGGTCTATCCTGAAATGGCCTACCTAATCGATTCAATTCCCTTTTACTCCTCCCATGCTACTTATCTCAATGCCATACCTGGCTGACAGTTACTCAGATAGTTAAATTTAATGTCCTGTCTCTCCTAACTACCTCAATCCTACACTCTAAATCTGACCTTCTCCTCATCCCTTACTTTAGTCATTTCTTCACATTCCTCAATCAGGACTTCTTGTCTGCTTCCCATTTTCTCTGGGCTTCCCTTCCAAATGCAATTCACAACTCTCCCATGCTAAGTTTGATCTAGAGCTCTCCAAAGGATCATAAGTTGTGCTGAGAGCTCTAGGTCTGTCTTAGAAGAATGTGCCAGACCCTGCAAGGAAATAACTACTTTCACATAGAGAACAAGGATCCTTCTCTACAATATAGTGGCAGGGACAAGGCTCTACTACTTTTATTCTAAAGATGTTCAGTTGGGCTTCATGACCTGAATCCCTTATGTTAGTCCCACCAATGTTCACAAACATTCATATAAGAATAATAAATCAATTCATCAAACAAAATGCATAAAGCAATTTTACAGAATGCTTCAACAGCAAAAAATCCCCAAACTTACATGTGCGTTCTTTAAGGTCAAGGATATCATTGTTGGCACAAGCAAGCTCTCTGGTAATCTGCTTATCATCTGCGTTCTTAGCCAGCCAGCGATCACACTGGAAGCGGAATGTCTTGTTCATCAGCTCATCTCTCACATCTATGAACTCCAAATGCCATCCAGGACCGATCCCTGGAAAAGACCAATGTCAGTCAAACATCATTCCTATCAAGTGGTATAGAGCGTATACAATAGAACTGTACAATCAGAAATGTGATCATATATGGCATGAAATGTGATTGGATGTTGAGGGTTACTGCATTTTACAAATTGCTGTTTGCCTTATGGAACTGTCTGTGCAAGACCGACAAATCAGAATCTCTGTGCATGGTGCAATTTTAATGAGAGGTAAAATCATGCAGGACAATTTTGCTTTATTTTGTATAGCTGAGGACACAATTTTCTTTTGTTTCCATTGTTGGGGTGATTTGTTTCCATTGTTGGGGTGACCATAGGTTAACTAGAAAACAGGGGTTACTGAAGAACATACTGCACAATGACTATAACAATATCCAAGTTTTCTGGTGAATACAACTTACACTTGTTGAACATATTCATTGAAGGAGGATCAGAACAAGGTATAGATAGTATTTTGAATAAAAATGGAAAGAAATTGCAAAAGAATATGTTTATTTTGTTTCACTTTATTTTCAGCCTTCAGTTAGAAACAAATCTTTATGTTTATATTTTATTAGCTTTGTTGAAAAAAAGCATGTTGTATACAGAGCTTAGTATCTTTAAATGGACTTAAAGCTCTGCTTTAAAAAAATGTGGGATCAGGCAGGGCTTTATTGCAGAACGCAGGTAAGGTTATTTTATTGAAGGTGTCTCTTATGCAGTAAAGGACCTGCCTGGTCGCAATTTTTAATTTTTTGGGTTTAGCGCTGCTTTGAGTCAAACTTTATGCACACAAGTGAATAAAATGTTGACTCCTCCTTCTGTCATCTCTAATTAAAGTAGGTTTAAAAAGATTCAACCTAAGAGGAACCCAATATATAAAGCGCCTCATTTTTGCAAACCTATGATTCCCTATTACCAGTACTGAAAAAGAGAAGCCCAGGGAATATTTAGTTTTAAATGGTGGGGTTAAATATTTTAAATGGTTATATATATATATACACACTCCTAAGTAAGGTGTAGTTTACAAACAACCAAACAATGACTGTTTATATGAAAATCCCAGTCTGCACGCATCCCTGAACATGAGCAGCACAGTGTGCAATCCTGCCATCTTCTTACAATGTAAACTAGGTGCTAAATACGTCTATGTCCATGTGTGGCTGGATAAGAAGAAAAAAATTCCAGACACAGAAGAGGACTGAATTATGTCAGCTGCAGGAGCACCAACCTTTTATTCTTGGGGTAGGGCACTTTAGGAGTTAGGTTAACTATATTATGCAAATATGCTAAGCCTACAGCAAGACCCCCAGAGACCATAATTATAATTTAGTTTAGATTTCAGTACTTTCCTTTCCCATGAATAGGAATACATGGCGGACACCTGCACTGTATATCTGATTTTATTTTCACCTAGCGAATGGAAGCTCCAGAACAGGGTTCAAATTATCATAAAAATGATTAAGTGCCTTTAAAGTAAATAAGTAAATAGGGGTACCTAACATATCCTTTTATTCCATATGCTTTCATAGCCCTTAAAACAACACTGTTCCCTTACCTGTGGTATAAATATGGCTCCCAATGAAATTAATTTAGAATATTGGACCATTACAAAACTGTTCTAGTAATCAAAAACTCACCTAAGCTTGTTAATTTCAATTTCTGATTTTTTTTCCTAGCAGCCCAGTAAAAATATGGAAGAAGTGGTATTAAACATATGGGGATCCACCATGAAGCTAAGATTGTCCAAAAATATACAAAACAGCTGATTGATGCATCCCAGCTGCCATAGAGATGGGAACCCTTCATGACTAGGCTCCTCTCTTATGAAATGCCCATTGGCTAAAAAGTAATTTCAAGCATCTATGTCTTGGAGGAAAGCAGATGGCTTCAGGGAATTATAATAAAGTCAGTAGAAGGGTTTTTATAGATAATAAGAGAGCTTTAATCCTCTGCGTTTTCCCAGAATGGTCTACAAATTTCGCCTCCTTGACATACGGCGGTTATTAAGATGCAGCTGAAAAGATCTGATTAGTTTTGATAAGAAATCACTTGTCTGTCCCTCAGAATAACCCCTTTGTGGCTGCAAAAATTTAGATATGTGAAGCACTTTTATTAAAGGTAAAACCACAATGTTTTTTTTTTCTTTTATGTTTACATGTAATACATTTATCTCTTGTCTTACTGTTTTATTTGTGATGTAAAATCCTTATTTTAGAATAATTATTGGGTATATTTGGGGTAATTTTTAAGTAGATCACTTTAGCAGTAGCTGCTTTCTTGTAGATTGTTTCTCTCCTATTGATATTAGATTCAGAGCAGAATGAACTATAGGCAGAATGGGTTGTATTTCTCCTCTGTTTAATGCAGCTTTATAGGTTTTTATTATAGATAAATTGCAAGGGATTGATTTACACTCTCTGAACAGAAAAGAACTGCACAAAACTTCCAGTCAGCATGGTATTGCTAGGACTCCACCTCCTAAAAGAATTGAATACAGGAAATATACTGACAAGTATATGATATGACTAATCACTAGATTTCTATATAAGTGCTGAGACTGGTACAACTGGTAAAACTAGACTGATAATGAAGATGTGAAAAGCACTGTAATTAAAGAAATATTGTCACCTGCCCATTAAGGACTGTACTTCTTGATGGCCTATCATGACACCACCTATTTGCCACCAAGGTATACTAACTGATCCACACTCCCTTGATGCCTAGTCCACTGCAGAAGCCCAAGTAGATAAGGTCATTGTTTTGTCTTATAGGACGGTGCAGGGGCCTGGATTTGCCCTACCCAGCAAGGTATATCCACATATCCATGCTTCTATGCTGCCTCATCACAGCAGAAGCTAACCCAAATGGATACATTCATTGCTTTTCACCTACCTGACAGTATGGAGTCTAGTGATTGTAAGGATTGTCAATTGCCAAAAACAGGACCCCAAGATGTCAGATAACCCAAGATGACCAGCCAGAAGACAGCTGTATTTCATGTATATACAAAATTAATAAATAATTAGGAAGAGAAGAGATGTACTTGGGCTTTTACCAATTAAAATCCAATGGCAAATTCACAAAATAAAGGGGTTTCTGCAGAACCATATAAATCTTTCCTATATGCTTCTACCTCCAATTGGTCTATTAAAAACTCACTTCTCCATAACCTGATTATAGATTCTTACCACTCTCCCAAGCCCTACCCCATAGATTCCATAATTTCCACACAATGATAATGGCCAACTAGCAATAACTAGCTTTATGCAGCGTAGAACAATTGGCTCAGTAATATTATGCTTTGTCTTTAGTATAACTCAGCGGTTCTGGATGCACAGTTAGTCCATGGGTCATAAAGGGGTGATTTGAAATGCACTCCCTATTCCCCTTTAAAGCCCATTGGCAAATGCTTAATATTTAGATTTGTGATGGAAGTAAAGACATGTTTGTTATGAAGACTTGATTCTGTTTTTAAGAATGCTGCAACAAAAACCTTTAAAATACTGATGTCAACCAAGGGCTGGGAAGAACAAAGGTAAATAACAGTCATTCTTAGCTGAGACTGTTGGAATACTTTATGTCTCTAATGACAAATGTCAGCTGCCTATCTTGTGGAGGATTCCTTAGATATACATATGATCTTCCCAGGGAAAAGCTTATGTGTTCTCCAAACTGGTCCCCTGCAGAGAAACTGCCGGAGGATAAAGACTCTGCCCGCATCACACAATGGTAATTGTTTTTCTGACAAATCAGCCGTCAGCTGGATTGAGTCAGCGGTGCAGAAGATTTTTAAGATGTTTAAGATGGGCGATGGACAGCATTAAGGTTCCAGAGAATAGGCAGCTGCCTGCTAATAGGCCATTATACAAGGTGGACTCCACCAAACGAAACGGAGGCAATTACTTACACGAGGAGGCCACATTTGGAATTTTGGTTGTAACATAGATTAGGTCTTCATAAAGCAAGTTTGACAAGCCTCACTAACTAGGAAGTGGAAGAGCACAAAGGAAAAGCAAGTATTTGTTCCTAAAAAGATTTTCCATTTCATAGTGTGGGTTCTGTCGGCTACATCAGAAGGTTTATGAACAATGCTTGTTGCTAGATGTGTCTTCCTTGTAATTCTTCTACTGAAAGGGAGACTAAATGTTTTATCCTTTGTATGTGAATAAGATCAACCTACTTCCAAGAATTTTATCAATGTGCATTCTTATTCTCATTGTATTGTTTGCAAGTGAAGTTCCTATACATATGCTTACTGACACATTAAAAAAGCTTTAAGACATGCCTAATGGTTTTCAATCCTGCCTAAACATTTGGCAGCTTAACTTGTACCACCGTTGTGTTTTTTGTGGGCCTAAAAATATTAGGCAAAAATTTGCTACCAAGACATGGCTGACTGCTATTTTTACAGGATAAACGCTACCTATAGAAGTCAAATTTGTGTTGCTGGATTATCTTTTGTGGTAATTTCAAGTGACTGTAGAATAAATGAGAGTTGTATATACAGCACTGTTCACTTCTATGGTGAAGGGAAGGGGGAGGACAAGCAGGAGGCATCATGCTGTATTCTTCTCCATAGGAAACCACAGCTGTTTTCCCCTATTCAGTTTAGAGATCCACCACAAGGACCACTGTACACATTCTAGATCAGAGTTTCTTAACCTGCATACTCCTATGATTCCTCCTGAAGTTGCTAGGGGTTCCTTGAGCAATGAAAAATGTGTACTTCTCTGGTCAGTTTAAGTGACAGCAGTGATCGTTTTGGGTACCTGTAAAGGTGGCATTCTTGCCAATGGCTATCAATGTAAAGGCACTCTTCCAATTGACAACCAAACTAATGTACTTTGACCTGTGAATATAGTATTTATAGATAGGATTCCCCGAAGACCTAAAAGTTATTTCAAGTTTCCCTATGTTAAAAAGGTTGGGAAGGCCTACTCTAGATTTTCACTAGAGATGATCACAATCATTTGTCTTGGGAGACAATGGACCTGATTTAGTAAAGCTCTCCAAGGCTGGAGAAGATACACTTTCATCAGTGAATCTGGTAAACCAGCAAACCTGGAATGAAATTGGTCCAGGATTGAAAACATTTGCTAACAAATAGCAAATAAGTTTTAAGAAATCGATTCCAGGTTTGCTGGATCACCCAGCTTCTCTGGTGAAAGAGGATACGCTTTGGGGAGCTTTAATAACTCAGACCCAACAATCTAACATGTGTACATAGTTTTAGTGTGAGATTTTGTAACGTCATTACCGTCCTGTTCAGTGTTTCTCCTGCTGGAGACCACACTGTAAGCACTACTAACTCAAGCTTAGGCAAGGCCTTCTTCAACAAGTGCAGAGACCGGATATTCAGCACTGTATGGTGAGGGAAAGACATCATATGTTTCCCATACCTAGACCTACTGAGTATTTTAAATATCTCTGCCATAGCAAAAGATAGCTGGACTTGAAAATCAAACCTGCATGGGCAGGTTTACTTTAAAGTTACATTTCAGACAGATATAAAAGACAATGTTTAGAGTATCTGCATTCAAAAATTATTTTTTTTGGAAAAGGCAACCATAAATATATATATATATAGGAATTAAAAAACTAATTAGTTTATTATTTAATAAATTTAGTTTAAATTAGTTTAAAAAACTAATGCTAGAAATGCTTTTTACATAGATGTTACAGTTACAACAGAAAATTATTAAGAAAAAAAGCATATGTTAGCCTCCCTGTAATTTCCTAATATTTCCCCTTTAATTTCCTGCTATTGTTCACAGTGCAGCCAGACACGGTATGCAAATCTGCCTTATCCCTGGGGGCATTTACAGGATAACATGTCTCTTTATATTATCTCCTGTGTCAGGCTTATCACATAAACACATTCTGGCTGAATAAACTCCCTGAATCCCAGAACAGAACAGAGAGCACTGATAAAGACACTCTCACTTTAGCTTATTCACATTGTTTTATTCTGTGAGGAACACGTCGCTTCATTCATTGAGGTGCGTCTTCAGTGATATACACTGATGTTCTGTGAAAAGTAAACTTTAGAGAGCAGCTGGATATGCTGGCAAGCTCCTGTTATGCCAAGCTCGGCCGGATGCCAATTCAATAGAAATACGGGTGTCCTTTTTCCTAGAAGCGACACAGAGGAGGACAGAAACGGTAACATACGCCAGTAGTTTTTAACTTTTCTCACTAATGTACCTCTCTGGTGACATCTCTGAGGTCAAGTTCCCCCTTCCCTCAGAACTTATATCACTTTGATGACCACAGAATGACTGTTAAGGTTCTTCTTCTTATTATTATTATTTTTATTATTATTAATAACAATATTAATATTAATTAACAGGATTTATATAGCGCCAACATATTACACAGCGCTGTACAATAAATAGGGGTTGCATATGACAGACAGATACAAACAGTGCCACAGGAGGAGGAGAGGACCCTACCCCGAAGAGCTTACAATCTAGGAGGTGGGGGAAGTATCACATAATAGGAGGGGGGATATGGAATGGTGGGAAGTAATGAGAGTTTTAAGAGACAGAAACAGATGGGTAGATAAGTTTAAAAAAACGGGTCATTGGAGGAGCGAAGAGAGCGGCTAGGGGGGTATTTTTTTACAAGGTTTTTTACCAGGTCAGAAAGGTAAGTGGGACAAGAGCTGTTGAGGGAGTTGAAGGCAAAGCACAGGAGAATAATTTGATCCTAAGGTGAAATGGAAGCCAATAAAGAGAACTACAAGGAGAAGCAGCAGAAGAGGAGCGGTGGGAAGGATGGATGAGTCTGGCTGCACCATTCATAATAGATTGTAGAGTAGAGAGTCGGGTTAGTGGAATACCAGAGAGGAGGAGGTTACAGTAGTCCAGAAGAGAGATGATAAGAGCGTATACAAGGAGTTTGGTGGTCTCTGGGGACAGGTAGGGGCGGATTTTGGAGATGTTGCGCGGGTGAAAGTGACAGGACCTGGAAATGTTCTGAATATGAGAGGTAAATGAGAGGGTTCTTAGGCATAGTTTCAATTGCATTGGTAATATTAGTTAATATTTATACTCCGGCATTTTTTACCTTATGAAGTTAAGCCCAGGCTTTCTGCTTGCCTCAGAACTTTCCCAAATTTCCAATTGAGGAATGCACACATAATCAATTAAAAGTTGAACTGCTTGTAGGGACCCAATATCTCATATACAATTTCACATTGCATGTCATGTGTAGCACAAGATACACATGCTCATAGTTTAACTTGGGCCACTATACTGCACATGTGCACCCCAGTGAAGCTATAGCACATGTGTGTTTTAGAATGAAGGACAGGGTTACTGTGTATGTCAGGAGATGTCCTGTGTCCACAAAGAAAAGGAGCCAAATTACCAGGAACAGTGAGACAGATTTATTAGAGTCTGGTTTCTTTCATAAATTCTCTCTTCTGCTCCAAAAAATGAAAATCTGTGCCAGATTTTTTTTTAAATCTGTTGCAGAGACTTGCTGCCCAGAACTGCGGACACTGTATGTCTATGTACACTTTGTTTTCATGAAGCAGTTTAAGCAGAAGCAGTATTCTGCACTGTAGTTAAATTGTGCATTGTAGTTACATCTATGCATTGCAATTTAGCAGCACCAATGCAGCCTTGACATATGTGATGGTGAACCAGAGCAGATATATTTTTTCCAAATAATAGGTATGTTTTTACTCCATCTGCCTACTTGCAAAATACTTTTAGCTTTGGTTCTTTTAAAAAAACTACCCTAACTGGATGAATTAAACTGGTTTAGGCAGCAATTGTATCTTTGTAAAGTCCCTGATATCACAGTATGACCCCTCTCAGGGGAATATTCAATTAGATAGATTGGGTTTGCTAGCCAATAGCAAATGACTTTGAAGAATACCATTCCAGGATTGCTGGATGGCCCAGATTTACTGATGAAGTGTATCCTCTCCAGCCTTGGAGAGCGTTAATAAATCAGGCCCATTGTGATAAGCTCAAATTATCAGTGATATTAAAGTAAACAATTTCAGTACAGAGCGAACAACTGTGCAAGGTTAAAGATATGGTTGGAGTTCAGTTTTAGGAATCTTAGGATTTACTTTGGAGTTCGGTGACCTTTATGAATATTTTCCACCTGCAGCCTCTAACAGATATGGCTGAGATGCCCATGTGATGTAATAATCAATACCTAATGAACTAGCACCTTTAGAACAGAGAAACAACTCACCAGAGTTATCATGCCACACACGCACTTTGCAGAGGTCACCCAAGCTCAGAATGTCCTGAAAACGGAAGCTATCCATCTGATTTCTCTCAAACTTGTTGGAGTTATTTGACTGTTTCAGTGCAAGTGTCCCACTGTCACCGTTCTCTCCGAAGATTATCATGAAAACATTGGCATCAGTACCGGCACCTATAAAAAAGGAAAGAAAACCAAAATCATTTAATACAGCAGACCAAAACGATTGGCTGAAACAAAGGAAGGAGCCTGCACATTCCACACTGAGCAAAAAACAAATTTCCCACTGACACCAAAGATGGGGCACTATTCTTTCCACTGACACCAATAATGGGGCACTATTCCTCCCACTGATACCAATGAAGTGGCACAATTCTTCCCATTGACACCAATGATGGGGCACCATTCCTCCCACTGACACCAGTGATGGGAAACTTACTCCTCCCACTGACACCAGAAATGGAGCACTATTTCCCCACTGATACCAATGAAGGGGTGCTATTCTCCACAATGACACCAATGATGGGCCACTATTCCTCCGATTGACACCAATGATGGGGCACTATCCCTGCAAGTGACGCCAATAATGAGGCACTATTCCTTCCAATGACACCAGCGATAGGAGGCTTACTCCTCTTACTGACACCAACAATGGGGCGCTATTCTCCCCACTGAAACCAATAATGGGCCACCACTCCCCCCACTGACACCAATGATGGGCCACCATTCCTCCCACTGACACCAATGATGGGGCAGTATCCCTGAAACTAACGATGAGGCACAATTTCTTCCGCTGAGATTCTGAACTCTGAGTCCT
This sequence comes from Pyxicephalus adspersus, assembly GCF_032062135.1. Lineage (NCBI taxonomy): Eukaryota > Metazoa > Chordata > Amphibia > Anura > Pyxicephalidae > Pyxicephalus > Pyxicephalus adspersus. The sequence continues at coordinate 99,923,771 of NC_092863.1, read as the reverse complement.
GAGTACTTTAATTGGAAACTCTGAGAACTAATGTATAATAAATTGCTAGTTAAAAATGTCTGACATTGATATTTTACAATTTTTTAGTACAAGGACCAACAGTTTTGCCAGTCCCATAAACTTCTCCAAGTTATTGTTCTCATTAGTTTCATAATATTTTAACTTTAACAAGTTGCAAACTGTTAGGTTCCAAATAATACAAAGCACTTATTATGATACATTTACACTAGAGGCAGCCAATGTCATACCTGAGACATCACTGGTCTTCACTTGTATGATATATGTGGTGGTATCAACCATCTCCTCATTGTCCACCACAGCTGCCAACTCGCAGGACAGTTGCCTCTTCTCGCCTTTGGTCTTTGACAGCCAGTCGCTGTAGGTAAAGGTCGTCTCTTCTTCGTCTGTCAGGTTTTTAAGTATAATCTGCACAGACCATAGGCGATAAGTCAGAGGGTTGCCCACGCAGAGGTAGAATATTCAACTTCTAAACCATATTTTATCAGTAGTAAGCACAGACACATAGACACAGAGAAAGTAGGGAAGGTGGGCATTGGACTCTTCTAAGGCACAGAACTTCATTTAAAAACAAAAATTTGTTCAGGAGTGGATAAGGGGGAAGAAGGTGCAGAAGGCACTCCACTGCAGGGACTACAATATTCCTTGTTAGTGATTGGCGAACTGGCCAGCAGACGGCTTTACAATGTCAAGGGACACCTGTGATGTGATTGATCATCTCCAGTAATGAAAATCTTGCGTATGTACAGAGCTTTATATCAAGAAGGGGTAATTAAAAGTTTACAGAAGAAGACTTGTATGGAAGATAAAGCTGTGTTGCTCACAGGAAGTGATAAGGGCATTGCATTTCTATCAAGATCAACAGCTTTTTTTCTAGACTGCAAAAAATGTAGCCTGAAAAATGAAAACGAATGCAGCCACCACTGAAGCTAAAGATAGGTAAGCTACAATATGAATTATTACATTTGTTCCTGGATGTGAGTATGCTTTAGGTTTTGCAACTAAGAACCAGGAACACCAAATGAAGGTAAATCACCCCAAAATGTATCTTGTTACCTTTTCAAGAAACCACTCAGGACGACTCCCTTTTCCATCTATCCAGACCCTCATCTTCTTGAAAGGAGCGATATCTGCAATTTCCATAACAAACGTGTCTCTCTGACCTCTTTCAAACCTGAAAGTGATAAGAGCAGCAATGTTTAAAAAGGTGTCTATCATTCACATTTAGCAATATTGTACACTTCTTTAATACCAGGGAATAGTTATGAGAGGATGTGCTTTGTCTTCAGACTTTAAAACATTGATCATTTCCATAATGCTCCCCGAAAGGAGTGAAAAGCAGAGTGATGACCTCATTAGTGAACTGCTGCTTGTTCATTGTCCAGTCACAGGTTTGGGAGGTTTGTAGAACAGGCTGCATTTTTTATTTGCAGTATAATCTGCTTTCAGTCTTACATCTTTATCTCTTTATTGTCCTGAAGCCCCGGATCTTATGATTTGCATTAGGTGTCTCCTAGTGAACATGAAAAGCTTCTTGCCCTTACTCTAAAGTGCTCTGGCATAGCTGAGTAAAATAGGAATGTTACCTGTCTCCACATTTTGGCAACAGCATGTCATCGGTGCTTCCGCTGGCCCCGTAACATATCATGTAAATGTTGGCATCAGTTCCTCCATTTGGGACATCGCCAGTGACCACTGTGACTTCATAGAGAACCTACAACATTTAGAAGACAAACATTTATGTGTTAGAAAAATTCCAAATTTAATGTTACTAGGGGTACATTTCAAATTTTTGTCCCAGGCAGGTTCACCTGACGTTAGCCTATCTCTCAGGTTCCCTCTTTAAATTTCCTTTTTTCTTTAAAAATTCAAATTTGTACCCATATTCCAAGAAAAATTTACCCACAAGATATAGCATTGATAACAGTCACCCATATGCACTGATGAAAAATATTTTCATTGCTATTGGCACTTGTCCCTTATGGCAGTGACTTTATCAATTGTTTGCCTTTTTATCCATAAAAAAAAAAAAAAATAGACTTCAAAAACCTTTTTACCCCTAAGACTACAATAGAGATTTTTGCCCTTTGACCTCACTATATTCACTTTGTCATTGACTTCAGTAGAGATTTTCATCCTATAGACTTCAAAAGACATTTCATCCCATTGATTTCAATACATTCGCTTTCCTATTCATTTCAATTCAAGGAGGATTTTCTTCTATAGAGTTTGTGAGAGATTTGCCTTCCTAATGACTTTAATTAGGATTGATGACATTTGCTGTTTTCCCCTAGCCTTCCAGAGGGGGAAAAAAGGCGTAATTGTACAGTCCAGATTCGACGGTCATTCTATCATGCAGGACTTCACATTCGCTCAGAGAATAATGAGGGATCCTACATGAAAGTGCAGTGTCTTCAACTGAATTTATATGGGTATTTTTATTCTATATATTCAATCAGAAATATTATAGAGTCAGATAATTGCCAAATGAGTATTTTTGCTCAAAATTTACTTTGGCCAAAACTTTTTTTTCCTTTAATTTGGAGTGGGACAGGTAAAAACATCTAGTTCCTAGTGTTGTCTGTGTCCCAATTGGAGAGAATCTTCACTTCCTCCCCGGGTAAAATCCTGTTTTACTTTGAAACCAAAAGATTTAGGAGCTAATGTATTAGTAATATTACATCAAGCATGCTGTCTTTCAATGTATGATTTGATTTTTGGAGTATATCTGTAGCATTGTATAGGCATATTGCTCATATTTAAAATGTAATACCTACATGGAATCTGCTACAATTGTTTATTGCTGTCTAGTAAATCCAAAATATTTCCTCTCCATAAACAAAGCCCATTCTATTCATTCTAAAATCTTATATAATATTCTTTGATCCAGCACAGTTTTCTGCTTCACTATCTAACAAATCATCTTATGCATTATAAAACTTACTTTTACTCTAAAAGAGGCTTACTTTTCTACTATAATATAGGAAACACTGTCACTTTATATATACCTGTTCTACAAATGAATTCTCCTCTAGTACCTAACAATGTATAATGTCACCTTATATGCTGTTCTATATTCCAACATTACATACTTCTCCTCAATTTGACAAGAAACATGGTGTCCCCTTTTATATAACACATAAATCTAACCCTACGTACTTGTCTATCTGATGAGGCACATGGTGTCACTTTATATATGGCTTATTTTTTCACTTCTGATTCCTCCTCTAATAAATGATAAAATGCATTTTGTCACCTTCTTTATAACTTAATGTTTCACTTCTGCTTCCTTTTCCACACGCCGATAATGTCACTTAATTTACAGTGCACTGATCTAGAACTACTTTCTCATTCCTTGTATGACAAGGCCCACACTGCCATCTTATATATAAATTACTGTTTCAATGCTGGTTTCTCCCCCACCTTGACACATTGGGCCTATTTTATTAAAGCATTCCAATGCTGGAGAGGATACACTTTCATCATTGAAGCTGGGTGATCCAGTAAACCTGTAATGGATCTGGTCCAGAAAGCAAAACTTGACCAGCCCTGGCTATTTAGCTAGCTCACACACTGCACTCTGTGTTCGTGCAAAGTGTCTCCATTGTGCCGAGCCCCTAGTTCTGTGAGCTAATTCCTGTTCACCTGGTGATTAATTCAGTGTTTCCTCTGTCCAGTTCCTGCGTTACCCCCTCGTTGTCCAGTCTGTTGGTTCCCAGCCAACTTCCCTGTGCTATTCCAGTATTCCTGTCTGTCTGTGTGTATCCTTGTGTCACCTGTGCCTCCTGTTGCTTCCAGTGTTTCCTGTGTTCCCTGTGCCCACAGTGGCCCCTGTGTCACTAGTGTCTGTCTTCTGGATCCCTGGCAATTGACCCCTGGCGTGTGACTTGACCTCTCTTGCTTGCTGCCTGACTCGACCCCGGCCTTCTTCAACTATCCTTCTGCTTTGTGATTTGGTACCATAATTTGCTCACCCTGGTGTGCCCAAGGCCTGCAACCTGGCAGTAACCAGCGGCACAACATTTTCACCACTAGACGCTCCGGAGAAGACCTGGTTACTGCTTAGACTCTGTATCTTGGCCCTTCTCAGGGCTCACACCACCTCCGTGCAAGCCATAGCGCCCCCTAGTGGTCCTGTCTCTCCGCGCGTGACATACCTTATTCTGACACCTTATATTCAACACATTAATTTGCACTGTTTCTTCTACCACTACCTGACAAGGTCCCCATTGTCACCCTATACATAGCTCACTGATCCGGCACCACATTTTTTTGATCTCTGTGAGACAAGACACACAAAGAAACTTTATATATAGTTTTCCTTATACTGGCTAATAGAATATTATGGAGCTACCTAAATCAATTATAATAAAATTATTTTAAGCAATAAACAAAATGTGTAAAAAAAAGTGTAAGCAATAAACTTTGTTGTCAGCCCTATTTGCACAGGTTGGGTAGTAACAGAAGCACTAAGGTTAAAACCAAACAAATGTTTAAAAGTGCATTACATGGGCACCAATTTGATATCTCCATGGGCTGTTTATAAAACAGGGCATTCTTTAAACTTTCCCTGGTGGTTAAGCAATTACTGCAATTGAAACACATGGACCAGGAAGACTCCCATAAGGGAATGTCATATTCCTTATTTATAAATGGAGCCCCATATAATATTGCAGCAACCAAGACATTTTCTCATATATGATATAAGTATTATGAGCACATCATATTTTGCCTTTTGAGAAAGTCAAGTACATAAAGGTGTTCTGATGTGTTCTGAAATATGGAAACAAACATCTAAGGTAAAAACCATCCATCACTTATGAGGTTACTTGGTACCTTTTGGCCAATGGTGATGGCAGTTGCATCCAACATATTGAAGACGCGAGCGCTGAGGCCGTCTCCTCTGTCTTTGGCAAACCAACATTTACAGGAAAAGGTGTACATAACTCCTTTGGTAGGCACATTGAGTTGTATTTCTTCCACCAGCCAGCAACTCTCCGGAGTAACTCCATCATGACCTAGCTGTGGTAAGAGTAATAGACATGTAAAAAGGTGAAATTTTAGCAAGTTTTATTGCAGATTTTTCTATGCTACTTTTTTGGGAATATGGCAAATGCATTCAATAATTTTAGATTTTTTCAAACTTGAAGAAATTATCTGAATTGTGTCAGATGAAACGGATACTGTGAGCACGCTTGAAAAGTTTAAAGATTAGCAACGTGGATGGTGGGACAGAAAACTATAATATTTTATTCATAAGGGAGATTTCAATCTGAGGAGAAAACACCTTACTACCCCTACTTTTCTTTCTTTGTGTATGGTCAAGGCAGGAAGGAATATGATTCAGCATTTGGGGTTTCAGGATTACCAACTAGTAACAGATAAAATTATTTTGAACTAGTTTACTACAATACTGTATGAGTGAATAACTAAAATAGGAAGAAGGTAGATTACCTTCAAAGTTAAAGTTTTACAAGGGGCTGGATTGTGTTGGGCCCTATGAATTGGCACTAATTTCTGAAATGGTTAGGGGATGAAAAAATAAAAATTAGGATCTCTCACCTCCATTCTTTTAATCTCTCCCACATCTAAACCCACAACTGAGAACTTCTCGACAGACCCTAGTTCATAGCCTTTCTTTCCCTTGGGTAGATCTAGCCAGAGCCGTTCTGTTCTTATTTTCTGAGGACCCATAATGATGACGTAGGCCCGAGCTTCAGTGCCACCATCACGCTCCTGGCCTGTTGTGATGGTGATGTGATAGGGAATCACTGTAACAAAAATGACATTGGTAGTAATGTATATATATATATATACACACACACAATTGATATGTTACATAAACCAAAAGGACAGCCAAGTTTGATGACATGAAAACTTTGCTAATGATTTGTAATAGCCCTCTTGCTTCAGAGGCCTGGTTGTAGCCGTGAATCTGTTACTTGTGTCACTGTCCCAGGTCTCGGTCAAGAAGACACTTTATGGTGTTATTAATTCCAGTGGGAAGTATGTACACCTTATCAAGTCTGATATTTATCAATAATACCAGTTTAGTCAGGACATGCGCATGCTAATAACATTTTTAATTAAAAAAGATTGGGGACTCCTTGTGTAAAAGAAAAGTGTCTGTTATTCATATAAATCAACCAGAGCCACTTCTGTGAATATTTTAGTGTATGGGGCCATTGTATCAACCATTTTGAAAAATGTAAAAATTGTCTTACTTTGCCCATCTTGTATGGAGCCATCTATGCTACTTTTACTTTTCAAATTGGCATTGTTGTCTTGACTCTTGAGACTTAAAGATGAACCCCAAAAGCTTTTCGATGAGCTGCCCAAGCTCTGTCGCTCTCCATCGTAATCCTGAAAAAAAATAACATGAAGTACCATGGGACACCGACCCTTGTCATTTCTGCCCTAATATATAGTTAATTGTGTTGTATATTCACCAAGCCTACAGGTATATAAACACACAATAAAAAGTTGCCTTTTTAGAAACATGTAATACCTTGAGTCATACCATAATTTTCCTGCAACCTCATTTTCCATGATGTTATTGTTATCTGCAACACATCTAAAGCAAAACCTCTCTTTGCAATTGTTACCTTTTAGACAATACATTCTGTCCATCAATATTTTATATTCCTAATGTGTTAGGCATCTTCTGCCTATTTTTAGGTTTTGGTAGGTATTGAAAACATTTCTAGGTCCTACTTTGTAAAGTGCTGCACAAGTTTGTGCAGCTATATGGAGGTAAAAAGTTGATGGTGCCTTTTTTACAGGTTTATCTAACAGGCTCTGGGTCCTGCAGGGTTTTCCCTTTACTTTGGGAATATTGTCCAAGGGTGCCATTGGCAAAAAGGCTTTATAGAGCCTTGAAAGCAGATACGTTTTTGTTTAGAAACAGCATACATACAATGCTAGTCATTGAAATGAGGCTCAGCATTTCCTTTGAGAATGTTGAGTTAATTTCTTAATAATCAAGATTTGTAAGGAGAAGATCTGTGAGGGGTGGAAATATGTGAGTGTGCATATTCTCCTAGAGGTATGGGCTACAGTACTGAATGTGTGCTGCACTTAAGAGACAAAGGACAATAAATGTCACAAGCCAGGGGATACTTCTACAGTTACACTTATCTTGTACTGTCCCACAACCCCAGTACTCTTGGCAAGTTTCTGACTTGTTTCTGGTGGCAACGATAAGCTGTACAAATGATATCTTGTTGAGTGGAGGACAGGTGAATTTGAGACCATAATGGGGATGCTACAATATAAATGTAACTGCACCCAACTCTTACCCTCTATCTACATCCTACACCACATTACATTAGCACAGTTTAGCACTATACTTTTAAATACCTTTTCATAAAAAAATCTGTCGATCCTCTTGTCTTCTTTCTTGCCGGAAAGCCATCGCTCACAAAGAAACATATAGGTCTCCTCTGTCACCTCATTCAGGATTTCCACCCTCTCCAAGTACCAGTCCGGGTTCATCATGCTGTTATCATGTCGGATTCTAATCTTGTAAACAGTACCCAGATCCACAGCTTCAATGATAAATTTATCCACCTGTAAAATGTAATCAAAATTTAGGAGCACTGGGAGTCTGAAAAACTGTATGGAGTCAAGTTAAAAAAGTAGGGTAGGGTATTTCAGATGGATGATATGAAGCCTTGTCCTTATACAACCTTAATTGAACCTGTGCTTTTCTAACCTAACTGCCAACCTATTCAGGTTTATGAACTTCTGCTGGGAGTGAAAAGAAATACTAAATATTTCTAGGTCTGGGAGAGCATATTGTTATTATTAGTATTATTATTATTAGGCAGTTTTTAAACAGCACAGACATATTATGCAGTGCTTTACAAAGTCCATAGTCATATTACTATAATGTAATCCCTTTCTTCCATGTGACAGTGCTGGATTCTAATGAATGGCCCAGTGATATCACAAGGGGAAAGGAGAAGACTCCTCAACCTGGTGTAAGCCCCTAAATGGAGCTTACATGTGGCTCCCTCAGAAGCACCAATGGAACTGTGCCTCTTTTGTAACTTAGACTGGAAAAGACGCACGAATTCCACAGCTTATCACGGATTAAGTATGGCAGTACACAGGTCTGAAATAAGCCTAAAACAGAAAGGTACCTAAACAAATGCAATAAACCAATGCCATGTCAAGTCACCCCCCTTTTGACTGGTATTTATTAGTGTAAATATTAATTAAGTGAAGAACTGAATTTTTTTAGATGATTTGGATGAGTAAACCTGCTGACCTCCAATCAATGAAGGGAACATCAAGCTTAATAAAAAAAAAATGGAGAGAATATTTTAAAAATAAAAAGACACTGTGGCTTCCCTATTTCCACCCTATTTCCAGTGCTGTCCCCTTTAGACTCACCAGTCACCAATCCAGTGCTCGCCCACTTCCCTAACTTCTCCAAGAGCATTGGTCAATTATACGATGCCACTGCTCTCTACAACAATTAGTATCCACCAAGTGCTCCAGGAAAATGACTTTTCTTGTCGTTGGACTCAAATGACATAAAAAATTAGGCAGAAATATTTTTTTCAAAGGCTGCATGGTGCTCCAATTTAGGTGGAGGGAAAGGGTAGCCTGGCTTGCCTGGAGTTGGAGTATAATGATGTCCAGTAACTAATATCATCTAATACCAGGTATCACAAAATACCTGTTACCTGAATTCCATTGTGAAACAGGACAGAAAAGCAAAACCTGTATATGTATGATCGAAAAATGCCTGCCCTGTAGTGTACATTAATATTAAAAACAAGATTTTTACAACAACTATACATATTGAGATTGGGGTTTTACAAGCTGACGGGTTTTACATGTTCTTTGTATTCACTTTAAACATTTGACAGGTTCACTTTAAAGTAGTCCACATGAAACCATACCTTGTAGCCAGCCAAGGCTGGGCAGAAACAGTCATACAGCTGGTTAGAATGTCATTCATTCTATTGTTAGACAGGAAAGGCACTTAATGATACCTAAATGACAGCAGAGGTCAGTCAGCATTCCGGCCCCCATGCAGTGCAGGATTACACCAGGCACCAGTAAGGGAGATGCAAAGGGAAAGTAAGAGAAAGAAAGAAACAACAGAGTGCAGGGATAAGCAACAGACAACAAAGACAGAAAAAAGATGAAAGGAAGATAAATGGACAACTTTCTCTTTGTGTGATCATTACAGCTTTTCAGCCTACATATGGAATCCAGGGGTGCTCTGGGTCTCCTAAGAACCCAAAATGGCTCTCTCAGACATTCAACAGCTAAATACAAAGTTAAAATACATATATGGAAGCTGTTTACCTGCCAAAAGGATTTGTATTTCTGTCAGTTCAAATACAAATAGATCTGTTTTCTACTGTTTGCAAACAAAGTGGATTTGTTAGCCAGATTGTTCCAGCATTCAATTAACCTTCTGGGCCTTTTTTTAGCCATAAAAGCCACATCAGAAAAAAAAAAAACTAACAATATAAGATACAAATTTATATAGAAGAAGATCTAACCTGTCCTCTCTCAAACTTGTTTTTGTTGGTTTCAGATTTGCTGAGTTTACGCTCTCCGGTGTCACCAAGGTCCCCATAGATGGTGATGAACACGTTGGCATCAGTTCCAGCACCATAAATATCTCCAGTGTACACGGAAATGCTGTATGTGTGAGCTGAAATACAGAAGCACCGCTAAAACACTGCACTGTATGTTTAGGACAGTATAACAATTTGCTGAACACTCAGATAAATAGTGGTCAATGCTCATGATGTAGGAGATGTCCAATACTTCCCCTGACAACATGGGTCATACGTTAAAATCAGCGAGTAGGCAACAGGAGATGGTTAAAAGCTACAGGAATGCTACAAGTGATTATCAAAGACTGAAAAATGCTTTAGAAGACATTTATAGCCACATTTTAGAGCATTATGAGACTGGAGGAGATAATCACTATTATTGCCCCATTACAAACCTGCACTTTTACATTTGTGCTCACTACAGGCCCCTAAAAAGTACTTGTCACATTTAATATTTCTCTCAGTAAGATCTATGTGGGGAATAGAAAACACAGCACAACAGAGAAAAAAGGTAGTGTAAAATTTATAACCCAAGCCTTTTAACTACGTAAAGCACTAAGGGCCACACATCAAGTGTCAAATGACTGAATGTGGCCCCAGGGAGCTGCAAACTGAGCACCAGAGACTGCTCAATAAAAAAATCTTTATTTACTACAAGCTGAGCAAAGCTGAAACAGACGGAGAACAGTTTAGTAATGAAGCTATACATATTTGTAAATGGAGCTGTCTTAACAATGATTGCTTAGGCTAGGTACACACGTGCAATGGCTCTCGTCCAGTATTTGGCTCAGGGCTGATATCAGACAAGAATCTTGCGTGTGTACAGTACTCGTTGTCCAGCGTCTGAAAGACCGTAATGGGAGTAAAGAGGGAGAAAACGCAGCGGGGGGCGCCGCTCCGTCGTTCTCCCCCTCCACTCTTCATGGAGCAGAACAGTGCGGTATGTACAGCGAACTTTCATGCATCGTGCAATCATTTGTCTTTAGAAAGGATCGTAAAAGATCCTTTCAAAGACAATTATTGCATGTGTGTACATAGCCTTTAAAAGGAGCGCAGAACCATTGATGGGTGTCTCCTCTTATTTAGATATCTGTGTGAATTTAGGTCTAATATCCCCTACAGTAGTCAGTTGGATGTCAGATGAATGAACGAGTCTGTACACACAGCACTGTTCTGTTTACTGGAGAAGGAAGGGAGGAGGAGAAGCAGTACCCTACTATGCGCTCCACCATAGGAGTGCGCACATTGGGGGACCAATGCACATGTGTCATTTTTGCTCAAGAAGAGCATGACCGTTCATAGTAGGTGAGAATCACCTGATGTGTGTACAGTCAATCTATGGATCATAAGTTACGTTAAGTAAATCCTTACTTGTTCAGGGTTGTTCCAACACAAGACAACTGCTATTGTTGAAACAACCCTGCACAAGCAAGCAGGGTTCTCCCCAGGCCCTTTTAGCAGGTTGCAACCACCCAGCACTTTTCAGCACCCACCCGGCTGTTTTTGGGTGGTTCCTAAAGAGTTTGGTCACAATACAGGGGCTGCCACCCACCTACGATTTCTTCCCACCCGGCTTAAAAAAATTTCTGGGTTGAGCACTGAGCAAGGATTTACTTGTGGAACATATCTCTCACATATCCTAGGGTAATCTACGGTACCAAGACTCTACCTCTTACCTTCAGTATAAGCAACCTAATCTTTAATCCAGCATTCACTCCACAGGTATTATTTAAGGTCTCAACATACCCCTGAGAAAGCCCTTTGGGGAAACGCATGAGAATTTCGACAAGCCTCTTCTTCTACTGTCCAGGCTTCACCCCATTAGTGGGGAGGATTCAGAAGTTTACCCTGGGAAATGTTTGTATAGGAGTAGGTTCTATGTTCCGTTAATGTCATTTATTGTTTCATTAGGTGTATAGAAAATTTGTGACTTTGTTAATGTCTTTCACTTTATACACAATATACTTTTATTTGCAAAAGAAACCCCTGCTGTTTATCCACATTGTTTAAATGTTTTCTAAAAATGGCCTACCTGATAGGATTGAAAGTATACAATTGTCTAGAATGACTTTATAAGCGGGAGCATTAATAATACCCTTCATTAAAAATAAATAAATCAATAAAAAAACAGAATCATTTGGAAATATAGCTACAAACTTTTGGCCATATAAGTAGGTGTGAGGAAGAGATCATGCACAAAGCTCTGAACGTATATATATATATATATATATATATATATATATAAGGAACTAAAGCCTTTTTTTTACACAATCACTTCATTTCAGAGGCTGAAAAGTAATTGGACAGATTAAAAAGCTGAAAATAAAATGTTCGTTTCTAATACTTGGTTAAAAATCCTTTGCTGGCAATGACAGCCTGTAGTTTTGAACTCATGGACATCACCAGATGCTGGGTTTCCTTATCTTTAATGCTCTGCCAGGCCTTTACTGCAGCGGCTTTCAGTTGCTGTTTGTTTGTGGGCCTTTCTGTCCGAAGCTTAGTCTTCAACAAGTCAAATGCATGCTCAATTGGGTTCAGATCACGTGACTGACTTGGCCATTCAAGAATATTGCACTTCTTTGCTTTAATAAACTCCTGGGTTGCTTTGGCTGTATGTTTCGGGTCATTGTCCATCTGTATTATGAAACGCCTCCCAATCAATGTGACTGCATTTAGCTGGATTTGAGCAGAAAGTATATATCTGAACACCTCAGAATTCATTCGGCTGCTTCTATCCTGTGTCACATCATGGATAAACACTAGTGTCCCAGTGCCACTGGCAGCCATGCACGCCCAAGCCATAACACTGCCTCCGCCATGTTTTACAGAAGATGTGCTTTGCTTTGGATCATGAGCTGTTCCATGCCTTCTCCATACTTTTTTCTTGCCATCATTCTGGTAAAGGTTGATCTTGGTCTCATCTGTCCAAAGAATGTTTTTCCAGAACTGTGCTGGCTTTTTTAGATGTTTTTTTTAGCAAAGTCCAATCTAGCCTTTCTATTCTTGAGGCTTATGAGTGGCTTGCACCTTGCAGTGCACCCTCTGTATTTACTTTCATGCAGTCTTCTCTTTATGGTAGACTTGGAAATTGATACGCCTACCTCCTGGAGAGTGTTGGTCACTTGGTTGGCTGTTGTGAAGGAGTTTCTCTTCACCATGGAAATGATTCTACGATCATTCACCACTGTTGTCTTCCATGGACGTCCAGGTCTTTTGGCCTTGCTGAGTTCACCAGTGCTTTGTTTTTTTCTCATGATGTACCAAACTGTAGATTGTGCAACTTCTAATATTGTAGCAATTTCTCAGATGGATGTTTTCTGTTTTTTCAGCTTAAGGATGGCTTGTTTCACTTGCATGGACCTTTGACCGCAGCAAATCTTCCACATACAAGCACCGCCCCTCAAATCAACTCCAGGCCTTTGATCTGCTTAATTGATATTAACATAACGAAGGAATTGCCCACACCAGCCCATGAAATAGCCTTTGGGTCAATTGTCCAAATACCTTTGAGCCCCTGAAATGAAGTGATTGTGTAAAAAAAAAAAAAGGCTTTTAGTTCCTCTCATGTTTATGCAATCTTTTTGTTCAACCCATTGAATTAAAGCTTAAAGTCTGCAGTTCAACTGCATCTGAGTTGTTTCATTTAAAATTAATTGTGGTAATGTACAGAACCAAAATTAGAAAACATTTGCTGTCCAAATATTTATGAACCTAACTGTATATATATATATATATATATATATATATATATATAACTGTACAACTGCTTTAATTTAGCTGAATAATAAAACAATGCTGCTAAGGACTAAGTGTGCAGCAATGCCAGTCAACAGCAGATGGGTGCAGACTGAATAGCCACAAAGGTTAACAAGACTGAATGTGGTCCATTAGCATTACTTTTGTTGCTGGGATGTCTGGAAGTCAGCAGACACCCTGCTATAAATCAGCCTTCCTGACCCCACCGCCTCCCAGTGGGTGACAAGTCTAGAGTACGGCAGGTGGGGACAAAGCCGTAGTGCGGATCTTGTAAAATCCTGCAGGCCTGCGACAGCCTCACTACATTTGCATTAAAAAGCCGCATGGAGGCCGTTAAAAGCTCCTGTCTTCCAGTGAGATTATAATTTACAGGCCCATTCCTCCTGACACGCTGTACGATTGAGATGTATGAGCTCTCAAGCTGCCCTTATTATCGACTCTGATCACAATTTATTCTCAAATGGGGCTGCAAGTCATACAGGCTTTGCTAGCATTCAAATGCAATGATGCACCCAACTGTCCAAGGCAATTATCCATGACATTCATACGTTAAACTGCAATAAAAATTATTTTTAAGTGGTTATTATGGTCACTGTCTACTCGTAATATCTTCTCACAAATATCAGACCAGTTATGGTTTAGCTCTACTTTAAAGCAGACCTTGTTTACTGATATTTCTTGGTTCTATGATATACAGCTTACGTGGTTGGTGTTCTGATCTTTGGCCTTGAATACCTTCTGAATCACTGACCCTAAAAGAGTATGCAGCTCAGGTGTTCCAGTAATTGCCACACAACTTGAAACAATTTAAACTTTAATTTCATTTACATTGACCCCTGTCACCCATCCTGTGGCTTGAGGACCATATGTGGCCCTTTGGTACTTGGTGTTTTCTGCTCATTAATAGGAGTCGGATGAATAATTTGCAAAGGAGTTGTAATGACAATGATCTTTAACAGTCTCATATAACACTCCTCCAGTCACTGTTTTCTATAGAAGGGTTTCAATCTCCATCAACACCTCTAGCATGCCTGAAGTCTCTTACCATCTCCTGTAATGATCTTCTATATTTATAGGCCATTTACACCTCATAATTTATCTTTTGATACATATACAATATGTATTTATAAAATAAAAAGTAAGATTACTAGATTAAATTTACAGAATTACGATATACTACTAAATAAAGTCTTACTTTCCAATGGATCTTCCACTTCCATTTCAATCTGTTTCAGAGTGCCGTCCTTTGTGAGTTTCTCTGTAAAGATGTCTGATGGTGTAAGTTCCCTCATCGTCTCTCCATCATCTTCAGACTTTGCCAGCCAGCGTTCACATGGAAATGTGACAGTCTGTGAACCCTGCATCACATTTCGGGAAAAAAGAGTTGGTTAATATTTTCTGCTAAATACAGGTAACAAACCAATGAGGACAATTTTCCATATCTTGCACTGAAGAGTTTTATTATGACTGAAACAGATATTTACACTGGATAAAGGATTAGTTTGATCTGTAAGCATCTTCATTGCTATATTAGGTGTTTTCAGGATTTTACCAAAACATTTTAATCACTGAATAAAAATACAATCATTAGTGATGGCTGAATTTGCACAAGATTTTAAATTTACATAAAAACTTGTCTTTGACTTCCTCCAACAATGTCAATTGCAAGGACCTGACAAGCCATTTTATTATTTAATGCAGAACTAAAGCTCTTCTTTACAAATCTGCAGTCATGGAGGTTTTTATTGAAAGAAGCAACAGGAGGCATCCCTGGTGCAAAAAAACATACTCATCTGCCTGATCGCTCCCTTCAGCTCTCAAAAATCACTGAAGTGTGCATGCGCACCTGCTCGGGAGTTAAATTTTCCCAGCCGACCAATCAAGATGGCAGAATATCAAAAAGATGACAGACTCCACAAGCAGTGAAATATGTCAATATTTCAATAAGATTGGGCAGATTCTGCAGAAATACCAAAAAAGTTTCCCTGATCTATTGCCACAGTGCAGTTGATCTGACTTTTCTACCCACTGCCCTGCACTTCCAGATTTCACCAGACCCCCCAACCCATCCTCATCTTTCTGAAGAAGTTATTGTACAAAAAAGAGGACCTCTTTCTTAGCATTGGTACCCTCCACTGTTAAGGAAAAGTATGTGGCCTGGTAAAGCTTTGGAGAGGGGGAGCAATTCACTGTTTCCCCTTTTCCCTTTCCGCCTTTACAGACTTCATGCTTGGGTAAGGGTCTTTCCATTCAAACTTTAACTTCAATTCATGGCAAAACCACATTCTTTCTTTTTAAAAATGCTTTCACTTGAAAGGTGTTCCCATGATTGCCTCCACCCTCCACTGAAATTTTGGTGACAATACTATATTCAGGGGCAGTGAAATTAACTTAAATTGAATTTAAGTAATTCCCAAACTTGCAAACACTGCAAGATTGAATATTTGGAAAAATTAATCTGGCAAAAATGTCCTGTTTAAATTAAGGCATTAATGATAGAATTGGACAAAACCATTTTATATCACCAACTATGTAAATACTACGTCCTAGTTAATACTACTGAATTTAGAAGCTGGACTGGGTAACAGTACATTATGTGATAATTTCATACCAGGATGTTTATTGTGTGTTTCTAATGTGTGTAATAGAAAGTAAAGAGGTTGTACAATTACCTTTCCATTGGGTAACAGGCGTCGTATTTCTACTCTGTCCAGGTGCCACCCAGAGTTGATACCTTTTCCGTCATGTCCAATGCGTATCTTTTCAATCACATCCCCGATGTCCTCCAGCTGAAGAAAGACAGAAAGTATCATTGTTTTAGAATTATCACCAAGTAGATCACTTTTCTGGTGAAGCCAACCATGTGAAGAGGCATGATAAGATTTTGTTGTAGTACAGGGTCAGCTGCTGGTCAGTGTAAAGAATATAATGTTTTGGGTCATTTATACTTAAAATGTAACATTTTAAATTTTAAGAAATTTATAAAAGTTAAAGTTTATAATGATTCTGATTTGTTACTGATTGCTAACATTACAAAAAATAAATAAGTAATGATTTTTATTAAACTAAAGCCACAGTTACCTGAAATGTAAGCCCAGAGGTTTACTTTTGTACTGTTTACAAGGGAGTGCCTGCCTAATGCTTGCCTACAGATGAGATTTATTGCAAAATACAAGAAATACACTTCTGTCACAAGGGCTATGGGGTTTCTAAAGAAAAAGTACAGCAGGTGATAATTACTTTAAATGCTGATTTTTAATTGGAATTCCTTGCAAAGCTGTCTTAAAAAGCAATGAAGTGGGAAACGTAAGATATTATGGACTAATATGTGTAAATATCATCTTGAGCTATTGAGCTCTAAAAACAACAGGTGTTTCCTCAGGAAAAACAAGTTAGAGATAGCATGTAAAACATGTGTTCCACCTGATGACTGGAAGTGGAAGTGTAAAATATTTCTATGCAGTATTACATATTTAAGAAAAAAAAAAATATTTCAATTAGAAAATATTATTGTAAGCTCTTCGGGGCAGGGTCCTCTCCTCCTCCTGTGTCACTGTCTGCGTCTGTCTGTCATTTGCAACTCCTATTTAAAGTACAACGGTGCGTAATATGTTGGCGCTATATTAATAATAATATTGAGAATGGTGTTAAAAAATTATCAAATGACAAGTGTTTTTGATGGACCTGACCTTAAAACCAGAGCATGAAAACAATCAAAGCACTATACACTTCTCTAAAATTAATCATGCAAATATTTCGACTTTGCCAATCACCACGTAGGCAGTAGTAAAGTGGGTACACAGTCTGTGGGTCAGGTTTTAAGGTGACACAGGTTACAGGTCGGTTGTGGGTCTGCACAAAAGACACTTTCCGCTGTGTTTGTCACTCATGGAAGCTGAAGCGGCATTACATTGAAGGCACAATCATCCCTGACAGTCACCTTCAGCACACACTAAATAATTCATACGTATGCCTATTATTTCCATTATGTTCTTTCACTCCTCAGATACTTAGCATCATGTAAGGAGAGCAAAGGTATTCTCTGTGATACAACAACCCCCTATACTTGCACCAATGTTATTTAGGAATTGGTAATTTGATATAAACTATATCTTTGCTACTGACATTTCACACTGACATGTACTTAAAGATTTAAAAGAAACTGGGGGCAAAAAAGGATACATACAGAACTGTTTTACCTGCCAAAGAACAGTTCAGATGCTTTAGTAATTTCCAACTAACAATGTAAAGTTCATAAAAACTTAAATGCAAAATAACAATAATAATTATTTATACAAACATAAATCACATTGGTCAATATCTCCTACATGGACACCATGAAGCTGAACCTGGAAAGAGTGGTGTAAGAGTAGAAGTGACATTCCCCATATTGCAAACAACTTTATATAAGCAGGGTCCGAGAGGGCACCTGGGGCCCACCAGAAACAATGAGAAGGAGGGCACACCAGAATGCATACTTTTTCTGGCATGGTAGCATGTATTGCTGTAAGGCACCAGGGGCCAGGGACCCACTAGAGGCAGGATGGGTGTCCTGTGACCCTTATATAGCTCAAAATAAACTAATTTTGCAGGCCATATCACTGGGGAACACCTAAAGTTTTTTCTGGTCCTCTGGTGGGCAGTTTACCCACCATGCCAGTAGAGATTTATTGTTATCCACTCTTCCTTTTACATTTATTCAGTGCACTTAAGCCAACCCAAATCTGAAACATCAATCTTGTAAAGAACTGTTTTTTCTACATGAACATAATTCAATTTTTTTATTGTGATGCACCTTCTTTATAAAAACAGAACCCCACTGTGTAATGTACATACTTGTAAGAATACTGACCAAGCTTCTGCTTCAATGTTTAGAAATTTTACCTCGACTATGAATTGGTCTACGGAATTCCTCTCGAAGTACATTCTTCTCTCGCGTTTGTTTACACAGAGGGATTTCTGTGATGTACAAACTCCATCTCTGCCGTACAGAACGATGAACACATCGGCATCTGTCCCCGCTCCAAAGATGTCACTCGTGTAAACTGTAATCTCATAGGGCACAACTAGGAAGAGACATGTTACATCACAGAGTAAATATGAACAAATGAATGAATGCTGTGTTATTCACTAGCATGTTTCACATATTTTAAGTTTGTATTTTCTAAAGTAGATCGGAACTTGAAAAGTGAATAATTGTTATCCTACAGAAACATTTGGAAATGTTGATTGTGTCTAATTAGTACACTGAAATATTTACCTTTTGTCTTCAAATTTTCCTTAAAAATAGCACTGTACTTCCTTGTGAGAGTGTCTAGGTACACCTATGCGTTTAGTCTATTAGATGTATAACCACAATAAGAGATCCAAGGAATTGATGTCTCTGAGAGCTCATCCGAGGCAATTTGGAGTGATGTTACTATTGCCCTGATCACTGTCCTCCTTGTTGGAGGTTCTGACATAGGAAGCAAAGCCCTGCCTCTACCAATATGGCTACCTACACACTGAGACACAATGTAGAACAAACCATCATAAGGTGATAATGGAAAAATATTAGCTGCTTGCAGACCACAGACAATACTGGAGATTTAAACCTTTGCCCTCCTTTATTTTGGTTTACTATGTGATAGATGTATGCCCTATATACATACATGGTGTGTACTCTTCAGTCTGCAGCTCAGAAGGGAAGAGATATCTCTCAATGGTGCCATCATCTTCACTTTTATCCAGCCAGCGTCCACAGGGGAATTTGACCCTATGTCCAAGGGACGGTGCATCAATTTCCACCCAGTCGAGAAACCACCCAGCAGAGGGACCTAGAAAGTGACACACAAGCACAAATATAACAGCTTGCATACCTATGTGAAGTCAACTAAAGGTACAAAATGAATTCGGACTGCCTAGCACTTCCAGTTTTATCTGAGATGCATCTGGGCACACAGACTGAATTAAAAACCTGATAAAGGTTCTATTTTACCCTACTATAACACAAACAGAAAAAAAGACATTTTGGCAGGAGTTAACTTCCTGGGCTGTCTAAAAGCGGTACATTGTTTTTCATGAAATTTTATTTTACAGTATAATATATTAGTATGAGTCTAATAAAGTTTTAAACACAAAATCATGTCAAAATAATAAATGTAATACATTTAAAAAAATAATTTTAATAATAAATTTAAATAATAAACTTTGACATGATTTTGTGTTTCAAACTTTATTATACTTATACTATTATATTATACTGTAAAATAAATTTTCATGAAAGACAATGTACTGCTTTTAGACATATAAATCCAGGGTATTGCATTCAACACCGTTATTTTGTATTGAATGCAATACAAAATAATTTAAAATTCCTGCCACGCCCCAAGAGGCGGCTGCACACACCAATGTCAACGGTGACTCCCGGGGAATGTCAGAGCACTCGTCGGGGGACATATCGGCCTGGAGGACAACGAAGGAAGCAGATAGGACCAGGTGTTTGTTTTTTACTTTTTTAAATACACCAGTTTATGTTAAGTTGAACTCTGAACACAAAAACACATTCATCAACTGCCACATTTACAAAGGCAGATATTACCTTGTGAAATTAAAGATAAGCTTACCAGTGTTCTGTGCAGAAAGAAGAGCTGTGGGTGGGGCCAAGCAGCACCTCCCTTTATAGTCTGCCTGCAGAAAACTACAGGAGTGGGTGGATAATAGACCAGTCACCCTGCACAAGAAAAGAGGACAGAAGTGACTGGTCTTCATGACAAGAAGCTCCCAGAAAGTGCAGGAGTTGTGAGCTGCTAGAGAACTGCACAGATCTAAAAGAAAATATAATGACCTTTGAAGCAGCTGTTGATACTATCCCTACCTGTACAGATACATACCTGCAATAGGTATTAACCAGCCATATTTAGTATAGTATATGACATCCATCAGTTTTATTGGAACTTCTTGTGTTACAACTTGGAAATGCAAGCTGTCTCTTATCGATCCTCTTCACTGCTTTACACACAAAAACATTAAACATAGTGTATAAAATACAGTACAGGTTTCAATTCTAACCTTTGTTATCGTGACCAATTTTGATCTTTTTGAGGGACCCGATATCCACAGCCTCAACAGTGAACACATCTGTCTGTCCTCTTTCAAACTTGTTCTTGTTGGTTTTTGATGCCTTGAGGTTCATTAAACCTAAGGAGAAGTTGAAAGGAGTTTGTCAAATACTACATAATGATTGGCTAAATGGATGAATGAAGGATGTCAAATTCAATATGGTGGCACAGTCAACATTGAAAAAGACCATTTCTGTATCTTTGCTGGGCTCTGTCTGCTTTGAAATGCTACAGACAAGTTGCTGATCTGTTTTAAATTGGGTTAACTGAAACCCCCAGAAACCGGTTATTAATATTATTATTATTATTGTTATTATTATTATTATTATTATTATTAATAATAATATTAATAAGAATTAACAGGATTTATATAGCGCCAACATATTACAAAGTGCTGTACATTAAATAGGGGTTGCAAATGACAGACAAATACAGATAGTGACACAGGAGGAGGAGAGGACCCTTCCCCGAAAAGCTTACAGTTTAGGAGGTGGGGGAAGTAACAAGCAACAGGAGCAGAGATATAGATTGGTAGGAAGTAGTGACGGTTTCAAAAGACAGAAGAAGATGGGTAGGCAAGTTTGAAAAAATGGGTTTTGAGAGTTTATTTAAATGAGCAGAAGAGAGCGGCTAGGGGGAGTATTTTTTTACCAGGTCATAAATGTAAGTGGGATAAACACTGTGGAGGGATTTGAAGGCAAAGCACAGGAGCTTAAATTAATTCTAAGGTGAAATAGAAGCCAATGAAGAGAACTACAAAGAGATGTAGCAGAAGAGGAGCGGTGGGAAGAATGGATGAGTCTGGCCGCAGCATTCATAATAGATTGTAGAGGAGAGAGTCGGGTTAGTGGAATACCAGAGGGGAGGAGGTTACAGTAGTCCAGTTGAGAGATGATAAGAGCATGTACAAGGAGTTTGGTGGTCTCTGGGGACAGGTAGAGGCGGATTTTGGAGCTGATGTGCAGGTGAAAGTGACAGGTCCTTGAAATGTTCTGAATATGAGGGGTAAGGAGAATGAGAGGGCAGAATCAAAGGTGATGCCAAGACAACGTGCCTGAGGAGAGGGAGGAATGACAGTGTTGTTAACCTTATCCAGGATGAGGAAGACAAGTCAAGGGTGGACAGATAGATTTGAGTCTCATCATCATACTGATGGTACTGGAGGAGGATATGGGACTACCGAGAGAGGAGGTGTACAGAGAAAAGGCCCTAGCATCAAATATAATTTTCATGTTAAGTGCATGCTTGTTAAGGGGCCTAATGTGCATATGCAGCAGTTATTTATGAATCTAATAAGCTAGGTCAGTATGTACTTAGACTGAGATGCCAGCTCAGAGATGACGCAGTCATGTAAATCGTGGAGCTAGTGCTTGGCTGTGTTCACAAGTCATTTGACATAGATCAGCCCCTCTGCAGCATCTCACCTTTGCTACTCAGTCACAATGTTGAAATCTGGTTACTAGGTTGGAAGAGTAGTGAGGGTAAATCCTTATAATAGAGCTCAAGCAGGCATTCTAATCCTTTCCGAAATGTTGTGGCTGAACAAACATTATTATTTGGTCCACCCACTCTAAGTAAATGTAGTAATATGTTAATTGGTGTATCTCACCAGTATCATCTTTTTCTCCATACAATATGATAAACACATTGGCATCTGTTCCTGCATTCTTCTTGTCTCCAGTCTTCACTTTCACTGTGTATGTTGTAGATTTGGCTCCAAAGTGAAACAAATGAAATCACACTACATCATTTTGGTAGAAATGGCGAGTCACCTATTCTAGGAAAACTTTTCTGAAAACCAGAACCTCATCAACTTGTCAGTGTTAAAACGCCAGTGAACTTAAAATACTTTATACTTCTCTATTGTCCTGTAAGGTTGGACACCACGAGCAGTGACATCATTACTTTGGATATGTGACAGCACGTGGAGCTAGTGATTGGCTGTCAGACAGGAGCTGGTATAATGGAAAAGATCACATGTTCGCCTGTACCTGGAAGTGCCAGGTAATTATTTATTCAAGAAGATCAGCTTTAATAACAAGGAGTAAAAATTGATTGCTTGACAGATAAAACAAATTGTTTTTATAGTGTAAGCTACACAAGACATAAATAGCAAGAAGTAGAGGTAAACTGCACACATATGGAATACTGTGGAACCATGTGATCAATTATAGAGTCTGTTATATTCTACTTCTGTAGATTACACCAAAAAAAGCCACCTGTCTGTGCAGCAATAAACTATCTGGGATATAAATAGTGTGCTGCAAGAAATTGCCTGTGTGCTATAGTCCTAGGAATGGCCACAGACAGGAAGGGGCCTCACATAAAAAAATACCGTGACATCTACCTGTCATTGAATTAAGTGTGCACTGCATGAGGTTGCTTTACCTGTATTTGAAGACTAGATTACAATAGTTGCACATTGTTAGGAGTCCACAAATTATTCTGGATAAAAACAAATCCTTAAAACACATCTAAGGGATCCTAATTGTAAACCCAGGAGGAGTAAACTGTATGTCTTGTTTGCAAGTTTATGGAGTATATTTTTAAAGTGTAACTAAAGTGTAACTTCCTTTATATTGCTCTCCAACCAATACCAACTCCCAAATCCTGCAAGATTGTACCAGACCGTAATACATAATTACTCATTGGGATTTAGGTCTTGCCAGTGAGTATTGGACTTGCAGCAAATGGGACTGGACAGTAACATGGTGTAATTACTCTTTTACCATAACAAGGGGTCCTGGGACATACTGGGCACTGCCACATACGTTTGTCCATTCCATTTGTAGGAAACATGACAAGTGCACAAACCTTTCTGCTCTAACCCCAGTGTGGCAAGGGATTGCTCTTCGCCTTCTTCATCCTTCTTCATAAAGGCTTCATTTACAGGTACCAACATCCGAGATATCTGCCCATCATCTTCATCCACTGCCAGCCACCTCTGACAAGGAAAAAAGTACCTGTAGGAAATGAAACATATTAGTGATGACAACCTTCAACATTCACATTTTGTAAAATGATGACGTCACTGGACAACATTGAGCCCTGGAATGGAACCCTTGGTGTGGTTTGTACATGGACACAGAGATTTTTACAGATAAAGTAAATATTTTTTTCTTAATAAAATTGTCAACTTAATGGAGCTGGCTTTATACACAGTGTAGATTTCCCAAAGTTTAGGTCTATGGGGCCAATCCAGAGAGAAAACCAGGAGGTTAAAATTGTGTTTTTTCTCTGTCTAGCTGTAATTATGGATGAGTATGGCTCATCCATAGGAGCTTTATGTGTTTCTAACTGCCCAAACCATAAGTGACTAATAATATTCATAAATAACAACACCCCAGGGAGTATCCCCTATGGGATAAAAAAAGCAATTTCTTTTTGTGATGGCATATTGGAAAATATGCTATAACAATAATAGCTTATTGTTATATAATTGGTTTTTTTATTAAAAAAAAAAAATTAAAGTTTTAATACAAAGGTTGTTAATGTACTAATGATTGACTTTTGGGTAAACGTGATGGAAAAGGTTTATTTTTAAATTGAAAATCTATATATCATTGAAGATTTACCAGCATACCTAAGCTGATCACTAACTAACTGATAATAGCTAATACGTAGCTGACATCTAGCATGGACGAGACCTATTAACTTATGCAAGCCATCTCTTACTTGGTATCATCCTTCGTATCCACAATCTCAACCCGGTCCAGGAACCATGCAGCATTTCCTCCTGAATTATCATGGCGGATCCTCAACTTTTTCAGTTCTCCCATTTCAACAGCACTTATAGTAAAAACATCCTCCTGTGAAATAATTGATGAAGATAAAAAAAATGCAAATATCAGAGGATGGTTTGAAAAGGTTTGGGAATAAAAATGCTAAAAAAGGTTTGTAATTTTAGTTTAAGGATTTGTAATTGGTATTATAGCCAATTTACATAGACCCACATCGTGCTGGATATTTTTATCACACAAATACCCAAATGAAGTGACATACCATGCTTTGATTTGTTACTTTAGGCTTATACTAATAAAAGTGTGTAACAGACACATTAGCAGTTTGACTGGCCCTACTCCTTGTGATTTCATCCAGCAAGGCTCATTGTCAGGTACATCTGATATCTGAGAATACTATTCATGTATCCATGCACAGGTAAAAGTTAGATTTAGGTTCCCGCAGCCTTACTCTTAGCTGCATTATTTCTTTGTACAACAAAAAAAATATGAAAGCCTCAAAACCATGCACCCACTTAGTTCAAAACTGAGATTAAGCTCTGCCCCCTCCTGGTGTCCTTCCCTATTGCCTGTTTAATGTCAAAGCCTCAGCCAGTGAAGATGATCACCAGGAAGGGACATTGTTTAATCCTAAATTGTGGAGAACGTGAAACTGTTTAACTGAATAATACATTCTATGGTAGAAAAAAAAATTCCCAAAAATGAATTTCAATTTGTATTTTGCTCCAGCATTAATCTTGTCACTCGCAATGGCCTCTAAAGATGGCACAAAAAACATTTGAAAAAAATGTTAAATAGAGCAGTCTTTCTATATTGTAATCTCTCCCTCATAAACTGAAATAATAATTTCCTCATTAAACCTATCTAAACCTGTATTCCACAGACTCACCTTCTGAGGTTCAGTGCAGTTTATCCTTCAGGGTGAATGAACACCAATGTTATTTCACCCATTTCCTGTAATGGGTTGTTGTCATTGACACATTGGCCCTGATTTATGAAAGCTCTCCTAGGCTGGAGAGAATACACTTTTATCAGTGAAGATGGGTGGTCCAGCAAACTCGGATGGAATCTGGTCCAGAATTCAAAACATTTGCTAGCAAATAGCAAATGATTTTTTAAAATCCATTCCATGTTTTCTGGACCAGCCAGCTTCACTTCTGAAAGTGTATTTTCTGCAGCCTTGGTGAGCTTTCATAAATCAGGGCCAATGGACAAAGTCCCCTGAGGATGTGTGAGTACATAAACCCCAGGCTTACCTAAGAGAGCAATGCTAACATCATAACCTGATGACGTGCTCATTTCATATATAAACATACCTGTCCTTTCTCAAACTTGTTCAGATGGTTTGACTTTTTCAGCTGACGTTCACCAGTGTCTCCAATGTCTCCATAAATTGTAATAAACACATTGGCGTCGGTGCCAGCTCCCCAAACAGTGCCGGTGAACACATGAACTTCATAGATGTTCTCTGGAAGAGATCCAATTATATATTAGTTGAATTGAGCAGAGTGTGATGAGTTAGATTCTAGTAATTTATATTGATTTCTGTCTTTGTGTCTTCGATGCCTATCCTGGTGACACCACTAAGGGCATATTTAGACACATCTAATCCATTACAAAACAATGACACAAGTGCATTAATGCTTGTTATATCATCGGTTAATGAACATTAGCAGCTTGTTTATCAGCGAGAAGACAGATAAAGCACTTTTGTAAATTTGTACACAGGAATAAAAACCTGATCTACACAGTATTATTTCTAACCCAGCAGCAGTAAACACATGTACCCGATATGGTAACTTGCTATGGTAAACTGTTAACAGAAAGGGAGAAACAGTTAACAGAAAGACAGACTGAAATGAATGAAAATTTTTTTTTCTTTTGTAAAATTTATGCTGAAATAAAAGTTGCATGGCTATTTTTTTTTAAAAATGCTACACTCTTGGCTGTGTCTATCTTCAATACTTCAAAAGTCATTAGCCAGGAAAAAGCTAAGTCTTCATTTTGGGAAAAAAACAAAAAAATACGTTAAAACAAAAATAACAAGTTCCAGATAAGTATAGCACAGTCTAAAATCCGGTAGAGAGCGACTGTATATTACCTTCCAGTTCGGTTGTGTCTTGAGGAAGTAATTCCACCACCAGCTCTCCATCTCCCTCCCCGCGAGCCAACCACCGGTTACACTCAAACTTGTACTTCTCCACCACTTCCTGTGGCTGCAGCTCTACTTCTTCTTTGGCAGACTTCTTTTTCTTGTTTGTCTTCTTCTTCTTCGTCTCGGCCGGTTGTGGAACGGGTAGCATCTTTATTCCGACCCTCCGAACCTCGACTGATTCCAAATACCAGCCATCTCCAAATCCTTTACCGTCGTGACCAATTCTGAGCTTAAGGATCTTTCCAACATCAAGTGCTTCTATCTACAGTATCAGAAGGGACAATGATATACATACAGTACAGAAATGTAACCCCTTTCTGACTACAATACAACTTTATAAGTTCAACTGTAAAAAAGCCTTTGCTCATGAAATGGTTAAAGCATGTTAAGTACCTGTTCTAAGCCTTTCTCAAACTTTTTAACAGGAGGGAACCCTTGAAATAGCTTTTAGATCCTGAGGAACCCCTTCTATAATTGCTATTTTTACAACATAAATGGTCAGGAGGAAAAACACATTTTACAATGCTGTCCTGTGGGATGAAGGTGACCCTTGCAGGAAGCCAAAAAGATCATTGGCCTCAGTTAAACTGACCTGAGAGGCACAGACTACTTATTGCTCAAGGAACACCTAGCAACCTCTAGAAGAACCCTTAGGTTCCACAGAACTCTAAATGAGAAATACTGTTCTAAATCTTCCTTACTCAACCTAATAGCCTTGTAATATAGGCACATATAGGAATATATAGGACCTTTTGTCTTTTCAATATCTTTTTTAACCATACATGTAAAAGATATGCATCATGTGAATAATCTTATAAGTATGTGTTAATATCATACAATACAATAAAATGTACTTACAGCATGTCCCCAGTAATCCATGTTAAATTACTCAGGGTTTTTTCAACATGGAAAACTGAAGATATCTAGTGGCAGAAAGGAACTGTTGCATAAAACAGCCCAAGAGAGGTTAGCATTGTACAAATAGTTATTTATACATCATGAGAGGGGCACCATGCTGGGAATGTGAATAATGTGATGCAACATCTTTGACTTCGATATGCAAACAATCACTAACTTTTTTTAAGCCATAGCCATAATCATTGCAGTATTCTTCTCAGAATTTCTTTTTAAGCCAGGTGGTAAGAAGCTGCAGGCAGGTGGCAGCTCCTGTATTGTTACACAACTTTTTAGTAATCACCCAAAAGCAGGCAGGTGGATACTGAAAAGTGCACCCGGCTAAAAGGAGCTGGGGAGAACACTTGTAATTGGAAGACTAGTAGCTGTCATTTAGCTCTTGATATTCTAATGCATCTCAGAAGCTGTTCACTTCTAAAAATTAGGCTTTTTATAATATCAAACAACAAACCTTAAATATATCAACTGCTCCTCTCTCAAAGTCATTAGATCGACTGCGCAAGAAAGTTTCCTCTGTCTTCCCCTGGTCGCCGTAAAGCTGCATAAAAACATTGGCATTGGTACCAGCGCCACGCACATTCCCGGTGGTGACAGTGACTTCATAATTTATTACTGGATAGAAAAAAAAACAGGATCTCAGGTGTAAAACAACATTGGAAACACAGGTTTTGTTTGTGTATATGTATGTACGCTATGTATACACGTCAGATGATTCTTGTCCGAATATCGTTTCAGGGCTGGAATTTGATGAGAATCTGACGTGTGTACAAAACTTGTTCGATGAGGTTCATGGATCTGTCCTGGAGGATCCACAAACGACAAACAACCGTAATGCAAGTGAAGGGGAGAGAGCGCAGAGGGGCGCCGCTCTTTCATTCTCCCCCTCCCCTCTCCATAGAGCAGAATGCCGCTGTATGTACAGCGCTTGTTGATGCATAATTCAGTCTCTTGTCATTGGAAAGGATCATGGAAGATCAAAAGTCAAACAAAAGTCTAACGTTTGTACGTAGCCAGACTCTTTTTTGGATGGAGGCCAATAAAGCCAGATTTCCCAGCACTAATTCGCCATTTGGCACAAAGAAACCTTTCTCCAATAGGCAGTAGATGTCAAAAAACGTCAAAAGATACATAAATTACACATTTTGTTTTTAACAATGTTTTAAATTCTTTACTTATATCGGACAACTACAGTAATAATTAGAGGCACAGTGCTATTCGCAAGAAGCCTCTGAAAACCTAAATCATTAAATCAGTACATTAATAACTGTTTATGCAGCTTGACTGCATTATGCTAATAAAATTTGAAACTTCATTTAACCCTTGAATTTAAACTTTGCCAAGTGCTACACTTACTTGACCTATGATAATGGAATACCAATGAAAATGTTTTTAGGTTCTATATCTAATTTGAAAAGGGCTAGAAACTCATTTTTCAACTATTTCTCTATCATTGATAGGAGGGGACACTTTACAGTCATGAATACAGATAGCAATATAGCCTGGTAAAAGATTGAACTCTTCATTTATTCAAAACTACAAACATTTTAGCAAGAATCTAAGATTTTTTACATGCACCTTTGTAAATTTTCACTTACGTTTTTCAATTTCAATGACTTCACTGGCATAGACTTCCACCTCCACTTTGCCATCACACTCATCCTTGCAGAGCCAGCGGTTGACTGGGAACATGTATTGTTTTCCATGTGCCGGGACCTGCACCACAACGTTGCCCAAAAACCACCCAGCTCGAATTCCCACATTATCATGGCCAATCAGGAGCTTATTGATCTATTGTGAACATGAAAGAAGAGTTATCAGGTTTAAATAAATAAAACCATTATAAATGTATTATAAAGGAAAATAATAAATCTAAAAAAGAAAATACATAAATACGATTCAGGCCACAATCTGAATATTTTTTTAAAAATCATATTCTGATTAATTTCATCCTGTAATTTATTTGATTTTTTAACAAGGTGATAACGTACCTTCCCAATGTCTATGGTGTTGATGGTGAAGTTGTCCACCCGTCCTCTCTCAAAGTTGTCAGCCAGGTCGTTGTCAGAAACAAGCAAAAACTGTTTGTTGGTGTCTCCCTTCTCACCGTACAGTTTGACAAAAACACGGGAATCAGAGCTGGCCCCACTGACATCCCCTGTCTTAATCTGGAAGTGATAACTGATACCTGTAAGAGACAGAACATACAACATGAAAAGTTACAAAAGAAACAAGTTACAAAACAGTAAAGTAGGGGGGAGCCAATGTTATAAGTGGTCAATCAGAAGTTAATAATGCTGTAAAAAGGTAATAGTGTTGCCTGTACCAACTGAATCTTAAAACAACAATCCATTTCTTAGATTTTTGATTGGTTCTTCACAATTACTGCAACTTGTCCTAGTGGCACCTAGAAAGACCAAAGCCCTGTTTCACAATCATAACTATCTGCTTACATTAAATATAAACTAGTATTTGTTTAGTGCATATTACACAGCACTTCACAAAGCCCATAGTCTTGACACTAGCTATGCTTCAAAGGGGCTCACAATCTGATGTTCCTACCATAGTCATATGTCATTACGACAGTCTAAAGTCAATTTGGGGGGAAGGCAATCAACCTAACTGTGTGTTTTTGGAATGTGCGAGGAAACTGGAGTGCACGGGGAAACCCACACAAACACAGGGAGAACATGCAAATGCCATGCAGATGTGTCCTGGCCCAGATTAAAACCTGAGAGATGAGGTGCTAACCTCTGAGCCACTGTGCTGCCCCATCTACATCATACCAAATAACAAACGCCAGTTGTGGTTGGATAATGTCAGGATTATCGCTTACCAGGACCCTCACCTGACATTTAAGGCCTGTTTTGAAGGTTTACTAGTTAGAAAATGCATGCTCTTATATCAGCTGTACCCAAACCCTTGCTTTCTGTTTAGGATTAGCCACAAAGAAATTCCCATTACATATTTTGTGTATTGCATGTATTTTACTTATAAATAAATGAATCATAGAATCTGTAAAAATGATCCATGTTCACAATCCAATGACCTGGAGCAACCATTCAACCAGTGATGGGCTGAAATGGTGAAATGAAGTTTGATTATATCAGCCCTG
The DNA here is from genome assembly GCF_032062135.1 of Pyxicephalus adspersus. Taxonomy (NCBI): domain Eukaryota; kingdom Metazoa; phylum Chordata; class Amphibia; order Anura; family Pyxicephalidae; genus Pyxicephalus; species Pyxicephalus adspersus. Next base: position 99,893,391 of record NC_092863.1, on the reverse strand, counting down.
CAACCTAAACCTTTAAAAACGAGTCAGTGGCTCCCATATCTCAACAGTTTCAATTTGCAGTTAACAAAGATAATAATCTCACTTCTCAAGTTCTGCGAGTCCCCAGCTGGAACCAATTCTCGAATGATGTGGCCATCATCTTCATTCCTATCAAACCACCTGTACAGATGATAAAAAGAATATCTGTCATTGCTGTATATTCTATACTGACATGTGACACTAGTCATTGGTTCACTAAAATAAGTGTTATTTTCATATTTTATTTTTTTTAGAGTATTTATATAGGAGATATCAATAAGTTAATATTAAATAATTAGCATTTGTCAAATTCAACATTCAATTGTGATTTGATTAAAGGGTATCTCCAGCCAAAATCTTTTTTTTTGTCATTTTTTTAGACATAGTGGGGTAGGGTTACAACCCTTGACAGGGATATTAATGCTGTCTAGGATTATGGCCCTTTAGATTTGGTAGGGTCTTTAGATTGTGAGCCCCTTTCAGGAACAGCTAGTGACACAACTTTGGACTTTTACAGCACTGCGTAATATCTTGGCACTATATATATACTGTGTAATAATAAAAAAATATTCATTTGCAGGTAAAAAAAGTGCGCTCAGCTGCTCCTAGGCACATAGCAAATTTTACTATGTGCCAGGAGTAGCAAACTGCACCACACTTTACCAGGTTTGCATGAAGTTGTCCTTTCAGTTGTGGTGTGGATCTTCCTCAAGAATAAGAAAATCAACTGGGTGACTTGCTGCTTCAAGGAACTGCACAGCGATCCACTGCAATCCCAGCAGCCACTGCATGCAAACTTGTGCACAAAGTGGTTCTTAATCACTCCCATGCAGTTGAATGGATGTTGTTGGGCTACCCACAAGTCTCAAAGGGACCTATGGGGTTGATTTACTAAAGGAATAAAGGCTGTTCTTTGCAAAATGAATTATCATCTTGCAAGGGATATATCTCTTAGCTTAGTAAATTAAGCTCTCGAACAATGTTTTTTAACCAGGGTTCCTCAATGGGTTGTTAGGGGTTTCTTGAGAAATGAGCAGTTTGCCGTTTTCAGTTCAGTTAGCACTGCCACCAATGATTTTTTTGGCTATCTGTATGGCTGAAATTCTCTCCTATAGCCATATATAATAAACCTGGTCTCAAGTTATTATAGTGTTTCTCAACCAGGATTCCATAGAATCCTAGGGTTCCTCTAGATGTTTCTAGGGGTTCCTTGAGCAATGACCTTGTTGAACAGTTTAGGTGACACCAATAATCTTTTTGGCTATCTGTAACACATTCTTACCAATGCCCAGCAATGTAATGTACTGTGAGTTGTGGGTATAATAATTATAGGAGGGTTTCCCCAAGATCTGAAAGTTATTTCAGATTCATGTCAAAAAGGTTGAAAAAACTACTCTGCACCCTAAGTTTCTTTAGTATATCACATCTGAATTCTTAATCTGCATGAATAGTCAGCAGTCAGACAGCCCAGCATGCTCAGAAAATACAATCATAAAAGCACCTTGTAATATATGTAAATTTTCAGATAATACACAAAGAAAAAGTGTGACCGTTCCAGAAAATGCTTCTTTAAAGGATATTAAATGATTGTAGATAAAAGCACACACTATATTCTAAAATTTGTCCTGTATAAATTATGATTCTGGTACCAAGAACTGCAAAATTGTTTACAGATGAAAAAAAAAGCTTTTCTCCAATGTTCCATAATTTTATTGCAATTCTTGTATGAAAAAAAAATTACCATCAAAAAAGTTTCAAAGTCAGAAAGAAAAAATCAAAAATCAGTCGTAAACTAGAAGAGGAAGAGGAAGTTACTGTATGTGAAACCGATTAAGGTAAACTACAGGGTATTCTTGGGTAAAATAGTTAAACATTTTTTGTCAGGTTTAAGTGACATGATGAGCAGATGCAAGCCCATCACTTTCAAGCTGCAAATGAATGCAAGGCCCAGCATGTTCAGAAAATAGATTTACAGATTTTACAATTTTATATAAATAACGAAAACAATTCTACAAAACATCAGTTTATACTCATGAGATAAAATTGATCATAAACCATTATTATTTTTATTGAGTACCTCTCTGACTGCAGCAAGGAAACCCTTCTTGGCCAACACAATGGAGCCTGGGACCATAGAGAGGAGTGAATTGTGGTAGTGTCAGTTATATTGGTTTGAGCAAAATCATTTATTACCCCCAGAACACCGGGTTTAGCAGTGGGCACTCCCACTATTAAAAATATGTTTTTAAGCTAATTATAAAGTTACATGATTTTTATAGGATCATTCTATTGATCAAGAGTCATACCTGTCACAGGGGAATTCTATAGCTTCAGTTTCTGTTTTTCCTTCTTCTTTTACTAAAACCTTGTCAAGATACCATCCACAGCCTCCTCCTTTGCCATCATGCCCTATGCGCACCCTCCGCACTTGTTTTAGCGTCACAGCTTCTATAATAAACTCATCAGCCTGAAGGAAAGAATGTAAAAGGTGAAGTGAGAAAGACAGAAAGCTTCTGCAGTACTTAGATGTAGTGGTTGCATTAGTTTTCTATTTTCATATTTCTTTTCACTTTATTTTTGCTCAGTATTCCGCTTCCACAGCTTCATATTTATTTCCTTCTCATCTGCAGCCTCCTGTTTGCAGTCCCACTGGTAAGAAGCTATTGCTAGGTTTCTGGCATCTGCACACCAATGTTCTATAGTCCTAACATCGACAAGTGTACCAATATTTTCCTACACCTGTACAGTCTATAGGTGATAAGGTGTAAGGACACTGGCATCTATACAAGTATGACCTGGGGGGTATTTGACACACTTGGATATACTGAGGGGAAATTTTATTAACAAACATCAACTTATCATTTAAACTATATCAAGCCAACAGTCAAATCTCTTGGGTGTCATGGCTCTGGAAATGTCAGTCAAGTTTGATCAAATTTTTTTTTTGATATTTTAAGAAAATCACTTGACTGCAGAGAGAAATAAAAGGGAATTTAATAAAATAAATTACAAATCGATTCTAACAGCAATAATAGCGTATATCCAATATAAATTCTTTTTCACACAAAGTACAGGCTTGTTTTCATGCCTTATAACTTACTGTTCATTTTATAAGAATTTTTTTATTTTGTAGTGGTTTATTACTGCCTTCTGCTCCAGAACTACCCTATCTGCAGATATCTTGCTTGCATTCCAAGGAGTTATTTATTCAGTCATTGAATTAAGATTTAAGCTTCGTCGATGTAATTGCCTATTTTTAAACTAATTTATTCAGTAACCTATTTTAGGAAGAACGATGAATGAATCAGTTAAAGAAGCCTAACATAAACTAAGAAACTGATCCATCCCTTTCATTTTAAATTAGGTTATTGGCCATGACAGATACTTACATATACATAATTACTTCCACAGAAACCAGGGGATCTGTTTGTAAAGCAGTGAATCTGACATTCATTGAAACATTCTCTGATGGAGAGTCTATTGAAAAACATGGACCCAGCATATTCTCCACCAGGGAAATGTTTCAGAGAATGTCAGATTCACTGCTTTAAATATAGACCCCTAGAATTTAAATTCACAATTTGTTTTCTAATGTGATGATATTTCAACTTGTACTGGTTACAAATTTATTTAAATGCACATGACCTAAAGTTCAAATGATATTTCATATACAGAATGATTCCATAAATCGGGGCAGGGTCCTCTCTGGCTCCCGTGTCACTACCTGTGTCTGTCTGTTATTTGCAACCCCTATTTAATGTACAACGCTGCCTAACATGTGGACACTATAAAAATACTGTTTAATATTATTAATATTTATATATATATATATATATATATATATATATATATATATATATAAAATAAAATTGTGTTGCTTGCTTGTGGCTGACTGCCTTTCTCTTACTAAAACTTGCAATAACATATTCAGGCATGCTCTTAGGTTCACTACAGAGAACATTCTGAAGTTCTGGTGAAATTCTGGCTAAACTTAGGTATTTCAGAATGCAGTTTCTTTTAATGTATGCTTTTTTTACAAGCTGCCTGCTAAGATTTTGTTAAAATAGCAGTCAGACACTGTCAGGCTTCTAGGAAGAAGGTGCATTGACTATTCCTGGTATCTACAAAACAGAATACTACAAGCCTTGCAAGGTATATAAATTAAGAGGGGACTGTCAAATTGTACTGGTAGGAAGTTTTTGTTTTAGATAGACAGACAAAATACTCAAACTGTCAAAGATTGAAATTGCCCATTTGAAAGAGTCACTGGTTTCATCTTTTTGTCCCATAATGAACCCCATAAAGTCTCTTACTCTTGATCCCAATTTGGTACCCATCATTGGGAAGGAACCCAAATCTCTTTAAAGGTTGTACTTACATTGCCCTTTTCAAACTTGTTCATGTTGTTCTTGCAGTCAATTAGGAAGCGTTCCCCTGTGTCCCCGAGGTCTCCGAAGAGGCAGATGAAGACGTTGGCATCGGTTCCACTACCACTTACGTTGCCGGTACAGACGGTTACTCGATACTTCACCACTGTGTGGGTAAGCAGGTAAAATGTTAAAGATTCTCTAACTTAGTCCACTACATACCATAGCAGGTAGACCTCATTGCCCCATACATAACACCACATGAGATGCATTATTCAGTAATAACAGCTGGTGAACTTCCCATGCATTATTCATGCTGAGATTTACTTTCACTTCTGATAAGCTAAAAGGTTATCTGTTACCTGGACTTGACTGTTCATGAAGGAAATTAGTGGAATCACTCTGGGCTGACCCTGTAATATCATATCATTCAACTTTTAAGAACTCTTTATCACAAAGCCTTAGGCAATTTGCTTAATATATTAAAGTAGCTCTGAGTCTGATTTTAAATGTTGTTTGCAATCCTATTGAATTTACAGCTTTCATTAAAATAATACCCTGTAATCCGCCTGATGGAGAGTACAGGAAGCCATGGCTGTACATATTGCATGGGCATGGTCCATCATTGATACTATCAGTGCAATGATAGGAATATAGATAGGAGGTGGATGAAAGTGCTCTAGGAGATCAGTGGTACTGAGATGAAATATAGATAATATAATATAATAAAAGTGTTTATAGGAAAAAAGACAATTGCATATGATATACTGTGGAACTTTAAATTATAGTATAAACATATCCTCTACCCACCTGTGTCATTGTCTGTATCTGTCTGCTATTTGCAACCCCTATTTAATGTACAGCGCTGCGTAACATGTAGGGCTATATAAATCCTGTTTATTAATATTAATAATATTAATATTATTATTATTATTATTATTATTAATAATAATAATAGTAATAATAAAGCAAACAGGCATGGTTTTTGCAGGAGAGACATTCTATGTTTTTTCTAGAATAATGATTCTTATCTGGCAGTTTGCGATCTTCTGTACAATGTACACATGTGCAGCTCAGGGAATTATTTTAGCATATACCAGATGAATGAACTCCCACATATGCAATGTTGTTTTTTTATACTGCCATGCCAATCAAACCTGAAAAAAACACTAGGCAAAGGTGTCAGCACTAGAGAGAGAACCATCTTGCAGACTTTGTGCCCCTGGAGGTTTTCCAAGTATTGTTCTACTTTAATAAACCCATTAACAGTGACTATTCCAGCAGCAGCTTGATGTACTGAACACTGCAATGCAAGTAAACTAACACTTTAATATCTGTCTATATGTTGACTGATAACAGCTTACTCAAAGGTCCAGACTGCAACTATCTTGAATTCAAAGCAGTTTTTGGTATGGATAATTTTAAAAGTACAGATACCTATAGTACAAAGGCATGTTTTAAGGCATGTGTAGTAGCAAGTAACTATACTCCCAACCCCCCACCTCCCTGTTTTGTGAAATGGTATCCTAACATTTTATCAGAGAACAAGAAGTGCACAGATATGAGCATTTCCATTTTTTTACAATATATCTGTAACAACTTTAGATCTTCTCCTGTATTAGGACCCTAGTGGGAACTCTCTCTTCATGGGTCCTAGCTGAGAAAGCATGCTGCTTGATGTCATTAAACTGCAAATGATTTATATGAAATCCACAAAATCTAACCAAAACCAATAGCTAAATTTCCTTCTCAGGTTCTCATTTATATGACTGGCAACTTTAATAAACAAGCTAAGGCACCCCCACAAGATATTTTTGGCCATTGCAACATCACCTGGTAAAACCTCAAGCACCAGAGGTCCCTCTGCTGGCAGCTCTCGTACAATTTCCCCATCATCTTCATTCAGGTCCAACCAACGTCCACATTTAAAGGTGTATTTATCTTTGGTCAGGGTTTTCAAAAGAGTTAACTGTGTGAAAAAACAAAAAACAAAGGTCAGGCTGAAATTGTAATAACCAGACAAGTAAATCAAATCAGCATCAAACAGTACGATAAATAACTGTCATCTGCTACCCGTAATTACCGTTAATAAACATTATCATCATTTACAGTCTTAATCAACTGTCAATATTATGAATACTGGACATCATCAATCATTAACATTTGCTATTTCTATGTCTCCATGCACTGGAAGTCACCATCAACGGTTGCCTTCTTCACCGATCATCATCACCTTCATTAGTCAATAGCCTTCACAAGTAGTCAGCATCATCATCATTTCCCCACAGTAATCATTTTTAGCAATTATGTGTCTCATCTTGATGTCATTGCTGTTATTAGTAGTGATTGGTTAATGTGCCCAGCTTCATTTCATTCTGGGTTTGGTGAACATTCTTTGAAGTTGGCTTAACCTGGTAAAGTTGAACAGTTCAAATTTTTCTCTATGGGAGCAAGAAGTATTGTTGTCTCCCCACCCAATGTGTCACCCATGTATTAAGAACCCAGGACGTAGAAGGCCCCAGTAGGTATAACTACCTAATGGCACAGCCAACATAGCAATGCCATTTACATGTCTTAACTACAGGTAAGTAGTACATTACTTCTTCTACTTTTAAATACAGCTATGCTCTTAATTTCATCCTTAGAAAAAAAATAATTCTCACCTTACTTAGATGCCAACCGCTAAAAGCATTCCTCTTCTCATGCCATATTCTGACCTTATATAGGGGCCCCAGATCTGGGAGTTCAATCTGCAAAAAACAACACACTCTTCATAGTCAAATCAGCAGTACAGAACAGAAAACTGAAAAGTAGGACATTTTGAATACATTTGCTCTTGATGTAAATAAACAATGAATAGTCGATTTTTAATATGGGTGTGTTAGAATCAAAGCACCCCTAACTTCTAAAGGACCTTGAGTAGGAATAAAGACTTGTTGATTTTAAGATTAAACCCACATCAAAAGTAGGTTAGCAGATTCCCATAGAGCAATGTCGATGACAGAAGCAGTGTCTGACATTCTCAGCATTGCATTGCACAGGTCCTGCTAAACAACTTTTCAATTTGGTTGCAGGCAAGCAATAAAATACTTTTTTTATAGAGTAGAGTAGTGCTAGAACCCCCAACTTAATCTGTCTATGCTCATTCTAGTTTTTGGTGGAAATATGCTTTATTTATTTACTTTATTTGAAAAAACATCACTTCTGGAATAAAAGGTTTTATGAATGTAGGTAGAGTCATGTAATTCATTCCTCTATGTCCCTTGGCCATCTATACATCTAGAACTGCTGCTTTACTGTACAGATACAACCCAATGATTTCTATGACTCTGCCATTGTTCTGAAATAAAGAATAATACTCCTATTGCTGTGATTTGTAATAGAATAAGACATAAAAATAACTTTATGAAGGCTCAAATGTGCATTCTAATGGTTCATGGGAGAGCTTTTTGTTGTTTCCTTTCATCTATCCCACTATCATGTATGACACTGTATGATTATATTTTCTTGAAACAGAAGAAAAAGGTGACTGGAGGCTCTTACCATAAACTTGTCTATCTGTCCTGTTTCAAAGTTGTCTGATTTGTTGTCCAGCCTAATTTCATCGGACTTTCCCTTCTCCCCGTAGATTTGAAGGAGGATGTTGGCATCTGTTCCAGCATTTTTAATGTCACTTGTCCATATCCAAAGTGACCACGGGAGTTCTTTAAAAATAAAATTAAAGGGAATTTTTACAAAGAGGTAAACAGTAATGAAAAGCATTACTAGTGTTCCTTAATGACGAGCTAAAGTTAGGAGGAGTCTCCTTTCTTTCTAAATGTATACCACTAGCATTGATCAAGTGACCTAAATTGTAACTACACTTGTAGGAAAAAAATAAAAATCCTGTTTGGGTGATCTATGTGAATTGCAAGGATTTTTTATTCCATGACTGAGGAATGATCTACTGGGAGACTTTATTAGGCAACCCTTGATAGATTTTGTGCTATAACTCCTACTAAAAATTCTAATACAATTTTATTTTCATTGCAGTAATACTGACTCTGTCACCAACAAATAACCATTGTTAACAACAAAAATAAATAGTAGATTCTAATGTAATCTTAGCTAATAGGCCTCATACAGACCAGTAATTTACCTTCTGAGTAAGTGATGTATAACAGAATGAGTCAATGTGACTGTTTTTGCTGGTTTAGGTTTCCTATAAAAATTTCCTGGTAAGATCTTTCCCCAGTCGTGGTTCCTATTACATTGTTTAGACCTAATATGTTTATGTACAAACTTAGACATGAAGATGTTTTTCAGCTAATGGATAGCTTCTTCACACGTCTGACCAAAATTTGAGGTACACCATATTTGAGGTGACATGCGATGTCATTCCTTACAGGCCCTGCCCCTCCTTTCTGCAACAATTTTGCATGGTGACTTGAAAAAAGATGTCACTGATATTAATTTTCTATTTGTCTGCATGTTACCCAAGCTGCAGACAGCCTCACCTTTACCCACCCATGTCCAAAGACCTGAAAAGGTAATAAGAAAAACATAAAGTAAAATCCAATTTAAAGGAAAGGTAATTCTATGTTTTGGAGTGCGGAAAGGTCACAATATTTACCAGGATGTTATTGCATATTCCTTAGTTTGTGTGAGGCTTCTAATTTACATTGTGAAAAGCTTACAGTGTTCAGTGAAATCAGAGTAAGACTTTCCGTTCAGGAGAGGAATTTGTACAACTGTGTAAGACTGAAAGGAAGCTGGTGGACAGATTCAAAAGATTTTTCTTACTCTTTTGTCTTTTCTGACGAAGAGAAACCATTTCATAAAGTTCGCGTTCTATCAAACCATCTCCTTCATCGATGTCTAGCCATCTGCCACATGGGAAGGTCTGTTCAATCCCGGTGAAAGGGCAATATACCACCACCTGCATGAAGTAAGAGAATGAGATAAATAGGGGCTGTGTACGGTATGTGCTGGGTGCAGAGGGTGTGCATTTATTGTTGTATGGAAGTCCCTAAATGAACCAATCTGGATGTAAGAAGAACTACATGAAGGACAACATAAAGTGAATAAAAAATTACTTTTGTTATAAGTTGCTTTTCCCTAGAAAATTACCAGTTAACAAATGCAAAAAGTGTACCAAGTTGTAAAAAAAGTTGGTCAAGCAGACATACATATGGAGATGCAGGGTGTGCAGCTGCACGAGGGCCCCAGGCCCTACTAAGCAAGCAGAAGACATCTGGACAGATAGGATGAATTGGCAGTTCCTTCAATTCATCCTACCCATCCAGATTTCCTTCATGTGGTTGTGTTTGAGGGTCATTGAACATCAGCAAAGCACGGGAATAAGTGTTCCTATGCCTAGCTGCATTCCATCTGTCCCTCTGTCAGTTCGGCTATCTTGGAGGTCCTATTGCCAAGTGTCAGTCAATGGGTGGGGGCAGTGGGTAAGAGAGGGTTTTGAGGTGGTCAGTGCTCAAAGGTAGACTAAGCAATGGGGCAGTGGTCAGGTGGAGACAATCAATGCTTAGACATGGGCTCCATGTAGGTGGAGGGAGATGTTGGGGTAGGGCAAGTGTGTGCATAGTGGGGGGGGCAAGTCAGTTCTGCACTGGGGCCCATTGTTGGCCATGTCCACCACTGGTTGTTCTGCTTGAACATGTATTAAAAGATATGTGGGTCTTGAATTTTCATTTTTATGCAAATATTTATTAAAAATATGTAAGGGTGTTTAGCAGTATGTAGACGGTTAAATATGTATTCTTTGTGGTCACACCCCCTCAAACATTTTCTATGTTACATATAGACATATGTGATTTAGATTTGGGTTTAAGCATACTTTTTAACCTGATTTATTAAAACTCTCTTAAACTGAAGAAGATATCATGAGTGAACCTGGGTGATCCTGAAATGGATCCTAACCAGGATTGAAACATTTGCCATTTTTAAAAATCTATTCCAGGTTTGCTGAATCTCCCAGGCTCTCCCACCACAATTTTCTATTTTCTCCAGTGTTAGAGAGCTTTAATAAATAAGGCCCAATGTTTTTGATGCACTGAAATCCCAAGAAGGGTTGTCAGCCCTGCCTAGTTCTATCCTAGTGGACTACAGAACACCCTGTACGCCTTTTTTTAGGGTACATTTCTTTGGTAAATTACCGCATCTGCCTATCATTGACAGATGGAGCTCTGTGGAAAAAGAAAGAAAGTGGCAGATATGTCATGGCTCTGATTTATGCACTTTATGCATGTAAAAAATTTAGTTTGAGATACTGAATTCTGCAAACAAGTTTACATATATAATAATTATATATATTATTATGCTTTTCAATCAGAAGAATACATCATATATGTACCTGACTACATTGACTACATAAAAAAAATATGTAAACTATTCTACACAATGATGTAATATCACAGCGGTATCTGACCTTCTCACAGTACCATCCAGAGCTGACACCTCGTCCGTCATGTCCAATGGTCACCCTGCTAAGGGGGCTGAGTAAAGCGGCGATTTCTATGTTGAAGATATCGATCCTCCCTCGTTCAAACTCTCCACCCTCTAGAAAGAACTTCCCGCTGTTTTTTAACCCCTTGGATCCATGAAGAATGACGTGAACCTTGGAATTTGTTCCAGCTCCCCGGATGTCTCCAGTCATTATAGAGACGTTGTAAACAATGCCTAGGGAATGGAAAACATTAGGTCAAGAAACATACTACAGGGCAATCAATCAGAGGGCTTGGGGTGTGCTCATAACCAAGCTGTGTTATGTACAGCTAGGGACTGACTGTACTGTTTGGAAGGGATGCCTGGATCAAAAAACAGAATCACAAACGTTTTGGGAATCAAAAATTAATCATATGTATATTACAAAAGCATATTGTTAGGAGACAATTATCTGGCCAGCGATCCCGTGCACCCTGCTTATTCTCTTCATTGGCGTTGCTTGCAGCTGCAGGGAAAGTCAGGCAAATAGCTGTCAGTCCTCTGCTCTGCAGCTTGTGGCATCCCCGGCTTCCCTTTGGATGTAAATGATCCCTCTGCATCCCGTGCTGAGACTTTGCAGCTGACAAAGATTGTGCTGAGTAGTTCCTGATTTCAGTCCTGCGCTGCCATTGGTTGCTTTATAGCCTCTCTGCTCCCTGTGATCAGAGCCTGTTGTAGCGTTTAGCTGGGCTAATCTGTGCTTGAGTGAATTTTGTGTTTTTTACTGTTGCTGACCTTGCCTGTTCCCGGCCTCTCGTTGGTACGCAGCCTGGACCGACCTTTTGCCTGTGACCCCAACTCTGCTTGTGCCTACTCCCTCTGTACCTCATCTGGTGCACTGATTTTCCTGTATGACCTTGGCTTATACTGTGGATTGCCTTCTGTGGGCCCCTGCCGGCCCATCCCCAGATGCCATCCCAACCGAGTGCTGGGAGATACAACCATTCTCCCCAGACTGAGAAGGGGGTTGCTAAAGACAAAGACAGTGGTGTTAGATTTGGAGGACTGGTGTCTGGTGCGAACCAGGGCCTTACACGTATTTAGCAGTTTGCCTAAAATCCTGGTAAAATTGGGGAGCAGTTAAACCTCCAAGTACAGACTTTCTTTGAAACTGAACTCCAGATCAATATCACAGGCACAAAAAAAGGCAGCTGTGTAATTATTAATAATATGTATCTTGTAGTTTAATGTATAGCAGAATAGATGGGGAGATTAAAAAGCAGCTCCATGGATCAGGTGTACTGCACTGCAAGAAAAATCATTATAGCGAAGGATAGCGCAGAGTGACAAGACAGGTAAGCTCAACATTCTGCTACTTAACTGTCCAATTACAAGCTATGGTGGTAGAAACTTGTCAAAGTCAAACTATAACAAAAAAAAACAGCCCCTTCTCTGACAGAAATAATATTATTGCGTGGCAGAGATGTGTAAATCTCAGAATTGGGTGGAAGGGGATAAATATCATTCAAAAAATCAAGAGTTTATCTAAATTTAAAGAGTCGGTATATTGTCAATAATAGGTTTAGTGAATAAAATGAATTATTTAAGGTCCAATATATTTTTGCAAAGAACAAGATACTGCAGAATATATTTTATATCAGTTGTATTTTCTCTTATAGACAATAGCCTATTACATTTTATTGAGATACTAAATATATACAAGTGCCATCTACAAATCAACCACTAGATGGGGATCTTAAGCGATATTTATTTGCAATAGATAGCATTGTTTATACCTGGTAAATAGAGAATTATGTTGTTTGCATGTCCTTAATAGAGGATTAAGTTATTTAAACTGATACTGAAAAACATATTTTATTTACAATCTGTAGGACTTCCTATTTGTTTAACTATTATATATAAATAGATATTCTTTATCAATATTATAGAATATATCCAGTTCATCAAATCATATTAGGTCATATTGAACCAGCATTTTTAGTACCATTGGATTTTTTATTACTCTGTTCTTTTTTGTATTAATGAAGAAAGTATATTTATTTGATATTCTTTTAATGGGAATTACTATTTTTTTTTTCACATATGTTTTAAAAAAAAATAATTAAAATTGTCCCATCATGTTTTGCAGAATGTTTAGAATTTAATACTTGCAACCATGTAACCATGTTGGCACACCACTTTGTAGAGTAGGAGTCCCATATATTTACTAAACATAATACATCCAGAATGTCCCTGCAGAAAAAATGTATGACAAATGTAATGGTGCATTACTTCTGAACCTAAACTTTGTTTTCAGAGGCTTAGGCTACGTACACATCAGATGATTCTTGTCCGTTTCTCGCCTCAGGGCTGGTATAGGATGAGAATCTGATGTGTGTACAGCGCTTGTCCAACGCCAATCATGGATCTGTCCGGGCAGATCCACGAACGTTGGACAACCCTAATGCAAGTGAATTGTGATTTCTGTACAGCTCTTGTTCATGCTACTTTCAGTCTTTTGTCAAAGGATTGTGAAAGACCCTTTCCAACGACAAAAGTCTTAGTCTAATTTAGTGTTTGCACCCCACCCTCTAGTGAACAAGGAGTTTCTAGTTACTATTATGGTTGAAAGTGGGACAACAACTAATTGATAAATATCCTCTCCCATAAGCAGATTTTTCAAAGCACATCTGGATACACTGAGAACAAGATGGCTGCAGCCAGCATTGCTGAAACTAAATTGTGGAGAGTCCATCTCATACAATGCTATTAGTTATGAGTAACCTTATTATTTAGATACAGTTTTACCTTTTCTGCTCCAGGAAGTGTATATATATATATATATATTAGCAAACTGGTCATCTGAATGTGACAATGGGGAAGACAAGAAGTAAATATGGGCTAATAATTTACCAAAGTGACTGCTTTAAAATCATTGGAGAAATGTTATTACTGGTATTTAACTTCTGAAAATTACTTTTTTGTCACCCAAACTAAAGGTGAAAGGACATCTTACATTTGTAGTACTAGTTTCAGTGATAACTAAATCAAAATCAGTGTTTCTCATTCAGGGTTCTTTTAGGGGTTACTAGGGGTTCTTTGAACAATGAGCGATTTGTGCCACTCAGGTCAGTTTATCTGACGTCAATGGTCTTTTGAGAAAGACTGCTAAATAGTGACCTCTCTCCCTTTTTTTTGAGAGATTTGCTCTCAATTCTAGTTGTGTCTTCAGCACCAGATGTCTTTTGAAGGAGACATAGGTTTTAGGGATACACTTTACAGAGTTTCCAGCAGAAAGTTGATCAACATTATACACATAAAACTTTTCCTCACCTGTGGCTTCACTTCCTCCAACCAAAAGATCTCTCTGAATTTTTCCATCATCTTCATCAATAGCAAACCAGCGAGAACAGGGGAATTCATAAATCGCTTTGTTGCCAATATCTTCAATAATAACCTGAGACAACAAATGTATTTGAATGTGAAGGTCTGGTCATCTTTCACAGAAGATTAACAAAGATAAACAGATAATTTTCTAAAACTGTGTACACACATCAGATAACAGTCGATAACAGTTCATCTCAGGCAATAATCTGACATTACGAAAGAATATTTCCAGGAACTTCTAATGTCGATCGGACGTCTGTACGAGGTTAAAGTGAGGGTTGGGAAAGATTTGGCAGTCTAAGGACAAATAAGTGCTGACTTCCTGGCCAGTAGTGATAGCGGGGTGCATGTAATACTCTGATCTTTTCCTTTTCTCTTTAGCGGAGGATTTAGGTTGCTCACATCCAAATCTGTGTACTATAACATTCACTTCACACTTTCTGAGGAGTTCATTTTCACCCTCTTGAAATCAAGGATGGCTAGGACTCACAAGTAATGCTCAGGCCAGCTGTGGCCACCAAAATAAAGGGAAAAAAGACAGCTGGTGCTTATGTTCTAAAACTTTTCAAGGCATTGCAGTAAACAATTACTATGCAAGGTAACTGATTTTTTTCAGACCATCCCATGGTATATGTCAATAGCTGGGCATACATGGTTCTCTATATAAATATACAAATGGTACATATAGGGAAACTCTCTTCTCAATGATTCATTTTAAAGCACAAGAGGGCGCTCTTTGAATCTGGAAGTAAAGAAGTTTAAGCTCCGGATAAGGAAGGGATTCTTCACTGTAAGGTCTGTGAAAATGTGGAATCCTCTCCCTCAGGAAGTAGTTTCAGTAAGTTCTATAGATTGCTTGAAAAAAAAATAGATGATTTCTAGAAGCACAGAATATACCTGGGTAATAAAATTTAAAGTAAAGAGAGCAACAGAGACTGTTGGTCCAGGGAACATTTGATTGCCTCACAGGATTAGGAAGGAATTCTTTTTTCCCGTTGTGTGTACAAAGTTTCAGGAAATTATCTGTAAGGGTTTTTTTGCCTTCCTCTGGATCAACCATGTCTATAGAGTTTTATCTGTGATATGTTTATTTACCTATTGGTTGAACCTAATGGATTTATCTCCGTATTCAATCCATGTAACTATGGTACAATCTGCTATCTCACTTTGATTTACCAAAATTACATAAAAACCTTAAACCAGCCATTCAATGTGTATACAATCAGGTAGATTCCCATACTACATAGCTGATGGTAGGTCCAAAGAAGATTGTGTATTTAGATCATAACTTTTTTCGATGTCCAAAACAGAGACCCTGTGCCTAGGTGGAATTTTGCTGTTACTGATGCATTTTTCATGGTATTTATTAAAGATCAGTTCACCCAAAGGGCCACTTGACATAAGTATCCCAGGAGGCTGTGGGTTTATCCTTTAGTCTTTATAGTCACTGCAATTAGGACGGATGGGAGAGGCACACAAAAAAAATGTATGAAGGTATTGCATATGAAAAAAAGCGTTTTATACTTATGTTAATGGGAAAGCAAGCATTTCGCATGTTGTTTATACTTTGATAAAAGGTCCGCTGTGTGATGTAGCATAAATTTTTTTAAAGAGCTTAGACTGTAAAAATAAGTATGACTCTGGGAGAGACATTAAATTTTGAGCCTCTTTGAGGGACAGCTAGTGACATGACAATGGACTTTGTACAGCGCTGTGTAATATGTTGGCACTATTTAAACACTGTGTATAATTATAATAATAATAATAATAATAATAAGAGAGGCTATAGTTCAACTTTAAATGTCTTTTCAATTTAATCAAAAATTAACAAAATAACACTGAATGAAATTCACCCAACCTTATCAGTCAGATTACCTTTTCCAGAAACCACCCAGCAGACCCTCCCTTGTTGTTGTGACCGATGGTGATTTTCCGAAGCTTTCCCAAGTTTGGTGCATCGATCGTGAATTTATCTTCTGCTCCTTTCTCAAAGTTGTCCTTGTCATTGTCTAGCTTCCTTTCCCCTATTTGGAGAAAACAGTCAAGAAATATATTTATGGTAATTGCTCACTGCAGAACTGGAAGGGCAGGAATAATAAAAAACTTAATTATAATATATTCTGTTGGCAGTGTGCATTACAGCCTATTGATACCAACCTCTCTGGCCTTCTATAGTTCTGGTGTCGCTCCAGATATGTAGGAATGGAGGAATTGAAAGGATTTGAACTTACAGTGCACAGGACCTGAAGAGTTGGATTGCATAGCCTAAAGTGAATCTTTATTCATCTTACCTATAACAGTCTTCCAAATGTGGGATCTTTGGCTGTCTTATTGGATGAATTTGGATGAATCAGACAAAGGCATTCATCTAGGCATATGGTAAAGTGTACATCATGGGGAAGATTGCAATCAGGAAAGTAAAAACTCATTCTTGCAGAGTAGATGTGGTGAGGCTGATTTACTAAACATATTTAGGCTGTTCACTTACCAAGGTGAATCATCCCCCTGCAAGGTATAATTCACTTTGTGAATGTGCACTCACTTGCACAAGATTGGATGGTTAAACTTATCAGAGCTTAATTTCATTTACTAAGATAAGTGAATTACCCCTTGCAAGGGAATACCTCACTTTGCTATGTGAACAACCTATATTCCTTTAGTAAATCAACCCCTGTATGCCTCTTCTGCATAAAAAAGGTCTTCCACTTCCTACATAATTACTTTTTTTACTTTCTAGATTACACTTTAATTTTAAAAAGTCAGAAGAGTGACTTAGCTCCCCATACCTTTTATAATAAGTTGGGATATGAAGAGTTTCAATCAAGGAGAGATAGTGTGAAAGTAAACTGCTTTTGCTCTCTTCCGAAAACCCATAATACTGTAAGTGTCATGGGTTTACCCTGTATAAATTATTTCTTTCTTAAAAAAAAAATGAAAAATGTAGTAAAAAAAGGTTATAAATTATTCTGCCTGGGGTTAGATTGTAAGCTCCCAGGGTAGTAAATGTTTCCATTTCACAGAGTTTCCTTAAATGGAAATAACTCTATTTCAATCCATACAATGATAGTTTTCTATGAGAAAATCATCTTATGTTCCAATCACTTCTTCTCATCAGAGCATGAGACACACATCTTGCCACTAACTTCTACTTAAATAATATGAATCTTCACCTGTATCTCCATTTTCCCCAAAAATGTTTAGGAAGACATCTGCATCGGTCCCACTTCCATTGGCAGATCCGGTGAATACTCTGGCAATATATTTATTCACTGAAAGAGAAGAAAAATATGGGTTATTATGCTATATCTATGTTTACTTTAAAGTACAACTAAAGATCACTGCATAACAGTCTTAATAAATACAAAACCCTGCTGTACCACAATGCTGCAGCATCTCCATCTGCCAATCAGCTACAGTCTATACTGTTCTCTACATGTCCCCTGAGGAAGCTGTCAGGAGAAATGCGTTGGGTACAAGACGTTTTTCTTCATAAATTATATCCTTGCGAACTTTAAGATTAGGGATCCCCTGTTTAGTTTTCAGGCCGTATTTCCCAAGAAGTTGTGAACGACTGATATTACTTTATTTACCTTATGTTATACAGAACATTGTAATCTATATGATTTATTTTATTTTAATACATTAAAATTTGCCACATGAAACCCCTGCTTTTTCTTTTATACAATTTCCCCATTACCTAACTTCTGGAGTTGGCAACAAATGTAAGGACTCAGAGGAAAGATAGATAATATTAATAATAATTACAAAACCCAGTTAACCCAGTATGAACTTCTCAAGATCCAAACCAAAAATCCCCTTCATGTGCTAATTTCTCCTTCATTTGAGTCTCACACGCTCTCCCTGCCAAACACTCCATTGGGAGGGTTTACCAACATAGGGAGTGCTATCAATTCAAAAATCAGAGGTTGAGATATTATGTGACCAGGTGCTAGCTGACAATTGACAGACTTGAGTATCAGCAGTGACAATGTTTATAGACACAACCTTTGCAAAAATGTTTGGATCCCACTAAAGTGAAAGCAGGCACAACCTACATGAGAGTGACAACTATGCTTTGAATTCAGTAGCAGTGCAGCATCCCTAACATGTCATTACAGAAGGCTAAGTTAGGTGGATCAGCAAGTAGGGTTACCTGCATGGTCAACAAGTATTTATGGGACTTTGCAGGGGGAATAAAGGAAATCAGGAGGTGGGGGTAAATCTTGTAATGGGACCCAATTCTCATAACAGTTACCTAAATAATTTAATTTGGAGAGATTGCCATCCCTGTTGTGTCCCTTTGATATGTATTGAAAATAAAAATTCATATGGGAACATGTGCCAGAAAAAACCTGACTGGTGCTCATCTCATAAAAAAGGTTAGAGATATCCCAGTGTCATGTGACTTACCCTTAGGCACGTCCATAGGATTGAGGCTTCCCAGAAGATCTCTGACGTACAGGCCATCCCCATCTTCCTTACTCAGCCAGTTGTTACAGGGGAAGTAGAATCTCAGATGGGGTCTGTTCATGTCTGTGACTATCACACGGTCCAGGTACCAGCCTGCATTCATGCCTGTGTTATCATGCTCAATCCTAGAAACAAAATGGCTGCACTCAGGTTCTATTCAATTCTGTTTGATACATTACTAAAAAAAAATAATACAATAATACAATATAAACACAAGAGGCTCAATTTATAAAACAGGGTATCTGACATTCCCTCAAACACTCCCTCTTTATTAAATGGAGCCCAAACTGTCTGTTCTGTGATTCATCCAGCACAAAATGGGTGTCAAATTGTCTTTATAGTATAGAATTGAGAATTCAGTTTACTTTTAACTTATTTGTATTTTAAAATAGAAAAATATTTTCCTAATTGATGGATATCAACTAAGCTACCACATCCCTGAATTTATTCAATCCAAGCAAAGCAAAACATAAATGGGACTTTAAAGGCAGCACACATAACAATATTAAGAAAAGTTAATTGGCTGTTTAATAATTATGTTATATGTGGTTTTTCTAGATCTCCTGATGGAGTGGATCTGGTTTCTGTGAACGCGTAGAGAATAATTACCATCTAGAAACCCTGCTCCATGTGTTGTCAGAACCAACCATATACCATTTAATATTAACGCCTATAATGTTTTTTTAATATGGAAACAAAAAAAAGCATTGTTTTATTTTGTTTTTAAAAAAATATTTATATTGAAAATTGTTTATTGTTATATGTGTGCTGCCTTTAAAGTTTCATTCATGTTTTGCTTTGCTTGGATTGTATGCATTTTAAAATAGAATTTTTCTGTCCAATGCTTATCATTATTTGAGTCATTTTATTAAAGAAAATATAACTTATTCCAAACTTACTTTTTAAATAGTAAAAGTGCAACGTGCTAAGTACAAAATGCAGTAACTCATTATAACCATATCAGGATTCACCTCACCAAAACTAGACCAGTATTAAATTAATTCTAATTGGCTATATAGTATACTGCTCCATCACTGCCTAACTAAACCACTAAAAGAATGAAATCCCAATGAATGATACTATCTTTACTGCTATTTGCACATTGAGAACGCCACCAGTGATTTTGCCTATGTTCAGGTTATTTTGGTGCAAGAATGGGCAATTGATAGACTGCATTTCTCTAAAATATTGGCTAAATCCATTGTAGGATGATAGAAGTAAGAAAGAGTTTGAGTGGAAAAGTCCTTCACTTAAATAACACGTAATGGTATACTAAATAATTATACCATTAAGCCAACCCCAAAATGTAAAACATTAAGGACAATAAAAAGAAAGAAGGAGTTTTTTGGCATCGGATACAAAAAACAAAACAAAAATACACTTTACTTTTAACAATGTATTAATAGCATACATAATATACAATGGAATCCAAATCCAGATTTACTATGTATTGATGTCATACATAACAAACAAAAATGTCATAATCCAAAGTAGTGGACCACGAAGTGGCACTAAGTAGTGTGTATCGTAATTTCAGGTTACATTGGGACTTATTCATTGCCCAGCTGGGTAAAGAGTCCAGTAGGTAAACATCCAAATGAGAGTTGCAGCCCTCAACTAAAGATTGTACCCAACGCATTTCGCCAGATAGCTTGGCTTCCTCAGGGTTAAGTATTGGCTTGCACGGTATAAGATGTACCAGTAGTAATGTAAGAGAGGATTGACGCCCAAAATAGGTAACAGCAAGAATTCCCTTTACAGAGGTCGGTCTGAACAGCTCATTAGGCAGGAAGGTTGAGTTAACACACTCCTAATTCACTTTGATTTTGACGTTTTTTCATATCACTGAACCAAGAAGTAAGAGTATTCTCCTTCCTCCAAATCAGGAAGGCGAATGCTCTTACTTCCTGGTTCTGTGTTGTGAAAAAACTTGTCAGGTACAATCTTTAGTAGAAGGCTGCAACTCTCATATTTTGTTTTGTTTTTCATACCAATGCCGAAAAAACCCTTCTTGCTCTTTATTGTCTTTTATGGATGATAGAAGCACACTATTCATAGTTTGCACACCCCTAATTCATACCTTATCTTCTTGAGGGGCCCAACATTATTGGTCTTTACACGAAACACGTCGGTTTTTGTCCTTTCAAATGCCGTTCTACTCCTACAACACACATAAGCAAAGTGTTAGCAGTAAACCCAACACAAGAAATTAAAAAAAACAAACCAGAAAAAAAAACACTTGGTTAGTATCAAATCCACAGGTCACGCTCATGCCAGGAAGGTGGAGACAACCATCTTTGGAAGAAATGCAATTATTAAACAACATGGAGGGCATTGTGAGGAGTTAATACATTGCTTCCAAATGTGTTTCTTATCATCGAAACACTTTTAAAAAAATCCAAAACAGCTCAGGATTCCAGACATTGCGCCAAAATCCTTCAGACCTGGATGAGTCTGTTTGTTGACACGCAAGCTTATTTAAAGGCTCAGTCCTCTCAAAACTGATATTTTATCATTGGGTAGATGTTGGCAGTCTCAACCACTGTCTTCTTATATCTCATAATGTTGCTCTGCAACCTTTCTCAGTCACCAGGTTCCCAACAATAAACTAAATATCAGTTTAGGGTGAATAGACCCTTTAAAAAGTGCAAAGGGCAACAGCAATATACAAAATAAGTCATGGCAACCAATCAGGTTTTTGTTTATAGAAGTCAGTACAGTAAGAGGAATTTTGATTGGCTGACCACACTTTGCATATCACTCTTTTTTTTAACTAAATAAGCTTGCTGGAGAACATTTGTGAAAACTGGTGAAAAAAAGAAAAGTGTTTCTCTATTAACCAATGTCATCTAGGTGAAGGTGATGCCAACAGTTTCCAATTTCACCAGTATACAGAAATGTCATTATATAGAGCAACTGTGGGTATTTCTTAAAGCTTGTTTGCTTTTTGAGTTTTGGATCGGTTCTTACAAATACACCTAGTTGGTCTGATTTATTAAAGCTCTCCAAGGCTGGAGAGGATACAATTTCATTAGTGAATCTGGGTGATCCAGCAAACATGCAATGGGTTTTTTCAAAGACATTTTTGCTATTTGCTAGCAAATGTTTTGAATCCTGGACCACATCTATTCCATGTTTGCTAGATTACCCAGCTTCACCGATGAAAGTGTATCCTCTCCAGCCTTGGAGAGCTTTAATAAATCAGACTCTATGAGTCAAGTGTTCCTATTCCTAGCCTGGAGGTGCCTAAAAATTCCCATCAATTTTCACAAAGAGGGGGCCAGCTTGTGGTTTCAGGGCTGTGAAGCTTAGCTAGTTATGTTATTCACTGGCTGCCCCATCAGCAGCAGAAGGTATACTCTTCCCAGCTTGGCCATTGTTTGTTTACTTATGGCCTGGACATCATTGTCCACTTCCTGGACAGGGGGACATAGATGAGCCAGCATGGGTTTTCTTTAAAGAAGCCCATCATTCCTAATCTCATCTTCTATAAATACTTGGCTGGTTGTCATGTTAATCAGATGGCTTTCATATTTCCCAAGTCAGTGGGCCTGATTTATCAAAGCTTTCCAAAGCTGTAGGAGACTGCATGGGAAATCCAGCAAACCTGATTTTGCCGTGACTCTCCTGATCTGCATGCTTGTTCTGGATCAATGACTTGGAAATCATTGAAACAAGACACATCAGGAAACTAGCCTTTTTTAAAAGGAGTTCAGCAATGGCATCTTCCAATATGGAGGCCCTCAGGACATCCAGGCACTATGCCTAATGCCTGGCTAAAATGGTTTTCCAATGGCGTAAAAAACAGAACAAGCATGCTGATTAGGAAAGTTGTTGTGACATCAGAACTAACCTACAAACTTGAAACTCTCAAAGTACATAAAGCCATTGGATGAGGATGATAGGAAGACGGAAAAGGTTAACAATGGCAGCCTCCATACTATTAGTGGAACTTCAAACACTATTTTGTATTTCTTCCACAAGGTGGCAATGTGATTACATTTCAGTATTACTCTCTGTAGCTTTAATCAGGTTTATATATATATATATATATATATATATATATATATATATATATATATATATATATATTCTTTTTTTTTAAATGTAAAGAAGCTAAAGTCATCGCCTATGATACTGTGTCCTTGTTCTAAATGAGAATGCTTTTAGTCAAATATACAGTATATAGTAGAAATTAACAGAAGGCATGGTATAGGTTCAGCGAGCTTACAATTGAAGCAACTGCTGATGGATAGAATCAAAGGCTATACAAAATTAGGAAATCAGATTAGGAAAAAAGCTGAGCTTTTATCTTACAGCAGGAACACTGTAAAAAAATACCCACAGTACCTATATAATATTGATATCATTATTCAGCATTAACAACCAGTGAGTTATCACTGTATGAAAATACAGATACAAATAATCATTCATTTTTCACTCTGGCACTATTATATCTTGTAAATGTTCAAAATATCACCAGCAAATAATACCACAAAAGAATGCAAAGAATATTGGGGTGTAGTAAGCACGCTGTCAATGCTCCTAAAACAGAAGGGGCTGCTGTCACACTGATTCTATTGCATTTGTTCTCCTGCAAAGGACAGAAACCTAAAGAATTGATGGAAAGAAAACGGAGGCTATTGCCCTAGCTGTCCTTCTACAACCACAGCACCCATATGTAGTCAGACCTGCACAGACCTAGCCTTCTTCAGTCTTGCATGTTTTAAGTATTTGTAGCTTCAGTTTGTTAGGTAGTTTGCAAGACTAGAAGATACAGGAAGGTGTGTAAAAGTAGGATAAATTATAATAAATAACCTATATTTTATACAGCGCCAACATATTAAGCAGCGCTGTACAGAATCCATAGTCTCATCACTGTGAGGCTGTTCAGGCAATAAATTGTATCTGGGTGAATGAATCAAATGGCTAAATGGAATTACCATTATTTATATTTTACCTGATAACATTACCAGTTCATTTTGCCATTTGCCTGTTATTATTTTTGTGATCAGAATATCATTAGGGGGATATCTCTATATTTCCTGTCCTGGTATCTTAACAGGAAAAAGAAGAAATCTTATTAAATTAGGATAACTCTCTTACACAGCTGGCACAGGAACAGAGGTCACCATTAAACGATTTCCCTTACTTCTTGTTCTAGAACAACTTGAATATTTTTGATTACTCATAACTTTTTGTTTTTGATAAAGGGATAGCTATGGTTACATTTGACTTTTTTATTATTTTATCAATACAATTAATAGGAATGGGGGGATTGTGGACAATATTAGCTTTTTTATTTAACTCAATAGCAAACTTGCTAAGAGGATTTTTGTTTCATTCCAATTTGTCAAAACCCTTTAAATACATGAAATTTGCACTCTTTCTGTTACCGTATTTATTCTCTTTAACTAACAAAACATCATTTATGACAGTCAGGCTGCTGTTGAACTACAATGCCCATCATCCCCAAAGATCAGCAGCAGCTACAATTAGATTGTAGGTACAAGGATCTTTATTGGATTGTTATCTATTTGTTTACCAATATCATGGCAGCTGGAAGCTGAGAGCAGAGTTTGCTGGATGGGGTCTGATTGGGGCTAATGGATGCAGGCTGCAGGATAGCAAAAATGTCTGTGTACCCAGCAACCAGCAAAATTAAACAATGTGAATTTTATTGGTTGCTTTGAGCACAGACCACTTCTTTATTCCTTTAAGGTTTTACCCCAACATACAGTAATTCCTGATTGAAGGGGCAGTCTGCTTTTCTAGAGCTGTGTAAAAGAAAGTCAATGCATGCTCATACAACATCAACATAAAAGCTGAAAATACATGAAATTTCAGATGTTTTTCGCCATACAAAAAATAAGATGGAGTAGGGCCTTGTACGAAAAAAAGATTTGTAAAAGGTTTTTTTAATTACATTTAAATATGTATTCAGTGTATTCTGGATAGGATTTAATGGCTCTGTTCAATTAAGCACACCAAGTGTGCTAAAGTGGCTTCTCACATTATACTTATTATTATCACATTGTGATAGGGATTTTAGTGCCACTTTAGCACATCATAAGTGCTCTTGCAGTTTGATGAATCAGCCACAGTGGGCTTGACAGTAAAATAAGGAAGCAGGCTGTGCATTTACAGGGTGATACACCCAAAGCTAATATTTCAGAATAGGGTAGATGCTGGATGTCATACTGTACATCCTTCCCAAGTGCTGACATTTTTACATTTACCAACAATTAAAGGCCATAGGTACTTCAAGTGTCCAATGCTCTCTGCTGGATATTTTGTGATCTTATTAAAATCTAATAATCCAATGTAAACTAAAATCTAGATTATAAAGTTTCATTACATGAAAGGATTTTGAATGGGTGGTGAATATCAGGCTGCAGAACCAATAGGGTCTTTAATTTTCAGGCTGACTAATCATATTGAGGAATTACTGTAGATTTTTCACACAAGGTGATAAGTTTTGTCTCCAGGCAATGACTATTTTTGATGGACAAACAAAAATAAAATTTTATGGCCCATTTAGATCTCTAGGGTGCAATAAGTGCGTTAATACACATTATGTCTTGTATTAAAAACCAGTGTACAAAGGTTGTGGCTTGGTTACATTTCAGGCCCATGGTCAAGACATTCTGACCAGCATCCTGACCATGGCTGCCCTTAGGGTATTGATGGGGATGGTAGGGGCAGTTTACTACTGGACATCCAAACAACACAAATGTTTGATCATGGTAAATGACCAAAGTAAATGAGGCTGTTCTAAAAGCAACTGGAAACTGTTTTTTCTGCCATCACTGTGAACTAATCCTATAGAAGCCCAATGACAATGAATAGGATACTGGAACACTGAAACATGCTAAAAAAAGACTCCTTCTAATGAAAGGTAGAACAATGGCTTATGTTGCCATGTGTTAAGGGGGCTGTGAAGCAGTTGATTTGCCTTATTAAAGCCTTTCTCAATCTTATTACTCTGGAGGAACCCTAAAATAATGTTCAAGTCTCGGAAAACACTTGCTAAGATAAATTCTTTGGAAAACTGCCCCTTACATTGATGATCATTGATTGATGATGTGTGAAGAATGTCTCTCTTAGCGTGATGGTTCGAATTTAATTCTTATAGAGTGGTAAAACGATTACTGGGGTCATGCTTGTATCATTAGACCCCACGCTATACAGGTACCATCAGATGGGAGGGTGGACAGCCACAGTTCGAGAATCCCCTGGCAACCCTTAAAGGAACCCTAGGATGCTGCAGAATGGCTACCTCAGTGCATTAAGGTGTAATCCGAACACACCAATGTACATTACTTGAGTTATCAAAATGCGAAGATCTAAAGTTTTGGGTTTAGTTACACTTTGACTGACCAGCACCCACCTAACCCTGAAATATCAAATTTTTATGAAAGCATAGAGCCTTCTAAGATATTCTCTCATATTTTTAGCTGCCGTCAAACATTTAATGAAAGTTTTTAGAGAGACAAAGATTAAGCAGCTGTAGAGTACCACTTTCGCCGCCGAGTGGATAACAAGAGTGGCCGCAAACTTATTAAAATCTCATCATTTGAAAGGATTTTGAATGAGTGGAGCTTATCAGGCTGCAGAACCCACGGGTCCTTAATCCTCGGGTCGACTAATTGTAGTGGAGGAATTAATGGAGATTTCTCATGCTATGCGATAAGATTGTCTCTGCTTATCCAGGCAAGCCCTCCAATTGATGGCGTTTGCAGACGAAACACTCGTTCAGGGAGTATGGCAAAAAAAGTGTATAAAAGCCCATTGAAATCTCATGTATTTTCGTTACCACATCACTGTGTACACAGGATAAATGTCTTCAGTGCTCCTAACACATAGAACTGCGCTGTTACCTCTTGTCTGTGCTGTCAGGAGGATAAAATATTATACACTTTGCAACAACAAAATATCAAAAAACATTAAACATATATAGAGGGATTATCATAATTTCTGTTAGGGAAGGCTGGAAATTTTTGACTTGGATGGCAATAAAGTAATAATAATGTGATATTTGTATATAAGGTGCAGAGATGGCAATCCTGGAAGTAACTCTAAATCTAGTTATTAAAATCTAATACAAGACGGTAATGTAATGTGAAAAGTTGTTTTTAAAAATATAATAAATCTACAGCTTTCACTTAAAAATTTCCCTGGTGAACCTACCCCGAAGGACCTAGTCAAGGCATGTGTTGAGGGATGAGACTACAATTGTTTCCCATATGCTCTTGTGCCTTGTGAAACGCAAACTCTAAGGCAATACACTTAGATGTATCCTCTATAGGTAACTGCTGTTTCAAGCCAATATAGTCTTTTTTACTATGGCTTGTTCCAGCCAAAAAAGGAAACCTCTGCCTGGCCTGATGGTGAACACCTGGGACTCTCTTTCCCACTACAATTGGCTAGTTGGCCTTGTTGTTAATCTCTGATCCCATATCCCTGCACCTTAGCATGTCCACCAAGCCAGTCCAAAGCCATAATTTTGACAGTTGTACTACCATGACTGTTACTCATAGCCAGGCACCTCCATGCACAAGCAAACAGGAGTAGAGTGGAAAGTGGTGGAGGAGGTGGGTCGTGTGTTAATTGCCATTAAGAACTGCATGCCTGTATGACACAGAAAATGTATCTAGACAGCACTAGAACTCCCTGCACAGCAAACATTAGAAGGGTAGCTAAACAAGGATTACTAATGCGTGGGCAGATCTCTGCAATGCATTTAATCTTGGCACTTTGGGAATGGCTTGGAATGGGGAATGACTATGGCTGGGGAGGTGTAGGTGGGATACTACCATATCAAAGCATGCCCCAGGTCTACAGCCCTCCCCCATTCCACACTGCATGGGTTGAATACTAATTTTTGCCTGGAGTTTCAGTAAAAGAGCACTTTTACTGGCCTTATCCTTTTTATCCTCTTTGTGACCGATACCATAAAACCTCTTTTCTAAGGCACATCATCTGCCTGTTGCAGGCCTGGCATCATCAGGTACAATGAAAGACCCCTAGTCCTGCATTTTAAGTGAGGATGCCATGGGTAATCCCCCAACTCAGCACGTCAAAGGGAAGAGAAGAGCACCAGGTGCTGGGAGTGTGGGACAACATTTACAAAGTGAGAATTAAACCCTTGAAAGGTGGGGGAAGTCTCAATTCATAGTGTAATTGTTCATTTCAGCTTTATGATTACATACATTAGAAGTACAACACACACTACACTCTCCAAATCTGCAGGAGGCCTTTCTTATCATATCAGTGCCATCTTTACTACTTTTGGAGCACCCCAACTAGGTTACCAGCCCTCCCAAAACATATAGGCATGTGAAAAAATAGGTAACATCCTAATAGCATCAACATACACAATAATCAGCAGATACAGAACTTTAATCTAACATTATACATTAACATATATTATAGTACCACAACTCATCTCTAACAAATATATTTTAAAACAACCCCTTTACAATTACCCTAAAGTAAAAATGTAAGTATGTAATTACACGATTTCTGTTCACTCATTTTATATACAACAGAAAGTGATACTTTGCTTGAGTATAACTTATTAAATTTACTCTTAACTTGTCTCTGAACTTTTTATATTAAAATGTAAATTACAGGTAGAAATGTGGCAAGTCCAATAAGAAGGGACAACTTACTGTAACTTGCTTTATATAGCTACATGAGCTGTACACAGAGGATCAGGAGGAAAGGAATATACTGAAATGATATCTTCAGTTCAGATGTCCAATGTCCCCATTAACATTAGAGAGAGATAAAAGATCTTATCTCTGGATTACGTAAACCTCACTGTGATGTTAGTGTTTTATGACAGCCATGAAGTAATATTGTGTTCCCCAGAAACAAAAGAAGGTTGCAAATATAATGTAAAACATGTAGGTGCTGTTTGATTGAACATGTTCTAAATCCACATGCTAGGGAAGCAGACATGAAATTATAGAACAAAAATATATTATTTTAAATATAACATATAGATTGTATTAAACTAGAGCTTTAAGTGAAGAGACCTGCACTCCCCTCTTTCAGGAGACCAGCTTCAGGTCAGACAGCTTCCTGGTATTCTCCTTCAAGTCTTCAATTTGTTCCCCATAAAGCGCATTAAAATATATTTTTTCAGCTGCCTTCCTCCTATAACAATACATGCAAGCTAAGCTTACTGTTACCCCCTCCCTCTTCTTTATTCGTTTTGATAGTGGGACAGCTCTCATGTAGTCACCTTGAGTGATGTGATTTGCAGCATTATAGTGTAATCCCGGGTTAGAATGATGAAGCAATCCAAGGGGTGTGTCTATGACACCCTGGGCTCAGAGGAAATGGGTTGAATAAATGGTGTCAATCAGTTTGGATGTGCAGGTTACAGTCAAGGAGGATAACCTGGTGTGTGGTGCTGGAGCATTGAATAGGCAATGGCAGGACTAGGGGACAGATCAGGAGATGGATCATAGATGCTGTACTTTGGTATACCAATAAGAAGGATTAATGCATATTCAGATATATGTTGGCTAAAATCAGGAATTATATTACACTACAGTGCACAAGGTGCCATACAAAAAGTATACTGGGTTGAATAGCCATCATTGGGATCTGTAGGCAAACCACATTTGGTCCCAAACCAACACCCATCTGCTAGATTTACCTCATTTACATATTTTTCCTTGTTCTTTTCCTGAGCTGTCTGTAGTGCTTTTAGAAAACCTCATATAAGATGACTATTTCTATTCCTCATATGCATACATTGGTAAACCTGTCTAGAATCTTGACCCATGACAGAATCTTTTATATTCTAGATGTCCTGATTATATGTATTCACACATTGATAGAGCCGTATAAATCAGGAACAGATCCTGAAACATACATTGTGTGATCCACTGCACTTACTTGCTGGTGAGATGGATCTTAGGCGTAATTCCAAACTCCCCAAAGAGAGTGACAAAGACATTGGCATCGGTGCCGGCTCCTCGTACATCTCCAGTTATGGTGACCACTTCATAAACTATAAAGAGGAAGAAGAAAATATCATCATTAAGTTATTATGAACAATAGCAAACATCTATTGTTAAAGTGGACGTAGACTATGGCAACCCTTAATATTAAAAATATGGCACTGCCAATGGGATATCAGTAGCTACTCTTTGTCTGAGTGCACTTTATCATCCATTATGAAGTACCGTGTAGCTGAGATTGCGGGCATATTAGTGGAGGATGCAAGCCATACCCAGACAGTGTTTTGTGTTTTTTTTATTAAACCCTGCTTGATTACTCCCTCAATGTAAGCCACAGACACAATCACAAGCAGGAATTGGCAGGGCATGCCTATCAAACTCCTCTGTTACGTTATATTGTACTAATGAATCACTGTAATACAGCCAAACTTCAGATATGGATATAATAAGTCCACTTTAATCTGCATCGTGGCTCAGAGGTTAGCCGTCTGGCCTATGCAGCGCTGAGTCCAAGGTTCAATTCTCGTCCATGACACTATCTGCATGGAGTTTGCATGTTTTCCCTGTGTTTGCATGGATACACCGGTTTCCTTTGGGTATTCCGGTTTCCTCCTGTATTCCAAGAAACGTGCAGTTAGGTTAATCGGCTTTCCCCCAAAATTGACCTTAGACTGTATTAAAGACATATGATTAAGGTAGGGACATTAGATTGAGAACCCCTTTGAGGGACAGCTAGTGACATGACTATGGACTGTGTAATATGTTGGCGCTAAATAAGTACTGTATAATAATAATAATCAGCCATACCTTCTGTCTTACATAGGTTAAAAAAAATATGTTTAACCAATAGGAACACATAAGTTAAAAAGTATTATATATATGTATAGAAAACCTGCATATTCTATTCAGAGACCCACACACAGTTTTATGCTTAGTTGATGCAGAGGAAGGCAAAAAAAATCCTTACGATGATTTTGATATATATGATTGTGGGGTCTCTCATTGGAGGGATCAGCAGCAACTACACCTCTTTAATAATAATGTTTCTAATTCTAGAGTATTCTCTAGAATAAGATAGAAGAATAAGATAGAATGGATCCAGAGATAGGCAAGGGAATGGTGAAGGGCCACAGGGATTAAACAGATCAGAAGAGACTGCAGGAACCTAACATGTACAGTTTTAAGGGAAGAAGGGAAAGGGGGAACTGAAATATTTATATAAATGAAAAGTATGAATGAAGTTCAGGTGGGCAGAATGTTAAATATGAAGCTAAGAACAAGAGCACACAGCCTCAAACTAGCAGGAGCATTGTTCAGAACTACCCTCAGAAAGTACGGAAAGAGTAGTTTATGCTTGGAACAAAATTTCTGCAGAGGTAGGGAGTCGGTCAAAAATAACTGAATTTAAAATATGTGCTCATATATCAAAATTTAAACTAAAATTAATCTAGAAGATTAAAATTGCCAAAACAGTATATTCCATGAAATGTTCATATGTGATTAGTCAAGGTTGTTTAGATCGTTCACCTAATATTGATCACTGTAAGAAGATTAAATTCCAAAATATAGCACTGGTTTATAGTCAAACAATCAAATGGTCTGCTTGATCTAACAGGAAAGTCGAGCCTTGTATGGCTAGCATAAGCGTAACTGGTTTTTTAACATTTTTTTGTTTTTTGTGGATTGGTGAGGGAGTGAGAACCCCATTAGGTTTTTAATGCAGTCTGCATGCCCTCTAGGGAGATTCACCCTCTATTTTTCTTTTGGTGGCCATTGTCTCTGGCACTAAAAGTAAAGAGAAATTTTAGATAATCACCAGAAATCCTCCAATGGTTCTGGTGGAAAATTTGCAGAAACATCTTCCTAAAGCTAATAATATTATATATTAATATTACGGTAACAAACATATTACACAGAGCTGTGCATTAAATAGGGGGTGCAAATGACAGATACAGACAGTGATACAGGAGGAGAGGAATATGCCCCAAAGAGCTTACAATCTAAGAGGTGTTGTAAGCATTACACAATAGGAGGGGGGAATAATCAATAATGAAAACAAATTGCTTTGTATATACTTTACCTCAAACAGATGAAAAACTACCAAAACCACAGGTCAATTCTTACTATACATATACAATACCTTAGCCCTGACTTATAACAGTACTGAATTAACACTTACAGTATGCATTCTGCATTTGTTTCAACAGGAATTGGAAACAGGGGTTTTCATGTGTTTTTGCAGTGCACCCCTTTATTTCTAGTGGACCTGTATCCACTCATACAACATGCCTAATTCTTAGCACACCACAGTACAAGGTAATGTTTTGTTTAGTTATGTTCCAATAGAAAAGAATGAACAGAGGTACTGCTTCTCCCAGTGACAAATTGCAAAGCATGCACATATGTGAAGGGATCCATTATTTCCACATCTTCCCAAAAGAGGTGAAAATGTGTCACCACTGGCCCCGAGATAACTTAACATTACATGGCCGATCCATAGATTACATTTACCTGTGTGGTAGTTCTCGTGGTGCTTTTTTTGGTGTTGTGCCTTTTACAAGGGTTACTTGTCAGCCCATATGGAAATTGTGGCAATGCAGAATTTCTTTAAAAGCTCATTCAGATTCACAGCTATGGTAATTCATTACCTGTGGAGTGCTTTAATAAGCTATTGCAAGCTATTTTTAAAATGACCATATCAAAATGATGCACCAGCAATAAAAACTTGGACTTAATAACTCCTGTGCACCATAGAGTTTATTTTGAAAGGAAGAGCTCCACGATCTACTCACGTTGCCTTTGTGATCTACGGGTAGATCGTATTCCACCTGTTGGGCACCCCTGTGCTAGAGCTTACAAAGACATTTTAAACAACTGTGTGTTGCAAACCTTGTGGCAACAGTTTGGAGAAGGCTCTTCTCTATACCGACATAACTGTGCCTCTTTAGACTTAGCCAACAAAATAATGACATTGGGACAGATTTTTTAAAGCTCTTCAAGAAAGGATACACTTTCATCAGTGAAGCTGGGTGATCCAGCAAACCTGGAATGGATCTGGTCCAGGTTTGCTGGATCACCTATGATTACTGATGAAAGTGTATCCTTCCCAGCCTTGCAGAGCTTTAATAAATCAAGCCCACTGTTTGCATAAGCCCCGAGCTTAACCCTATAAAACACCTTTATGGTGTTGCAATGGCGATAACACTTGAATCTTTACAACATAAGTTTCTACATCCCATCTCCTTATTGTGCCTAATATTTGGCCTTGATTTACTCAATAATGCCCGCTTTTATTTTCCTTTGTATAGCATAAATATTCTCAATTAAATTGTATTGAAAAGAAAACATCTTTAGTATAAATTAGAACTCCAACTGTGACCCAGGTCCTCTCCAATATCAATACCTGGCTTCACAAATGATTTTTTGATTTTGTAATGAACACAATTTCCCACACTTCAAAATCCTGGTAAACGTTCCCAGAAGGATGGAGGCTGTTAAAGCAATGTGAAATTGGGCTCTCCATGTAAATGTTCATGGCTTTGGAATAAGATGAGTCCAACATTTTCATATTGGTGTGAAGGTCAGGTGTTCCTAACTTTCGGCTATGTAGATAGTCACTCATAAAAAATAACCTTTTTTACAGCAATAAAAAAAATGCTAAATAATAAATATCAAATAAAAGAAGCATTAAAGAGGTAACAAAATAGGGAATACGTGTCATATCACGATACACGGGGGATAATTTAACAAAGCAATATAGCCGATGAGATAAAGCATTGCTGCCATCAAACATCCAATATTGTACAAGAAAAAATCCTCCTTTCTAGATTTCCTTGCATGTTTTTGGATATTCTTCACAATGTATATTTTTTCCATATTCACTGAGCTAAGTGATATATCCTTTGCAAGGTTTGAAATTACCTTGGTGTGAAAACAGATTAAATTTCCTTAGTAAATCGACCTCATTGTGTTTAAAAAAGTTATGTGTATTTTTATAGCTGGTGTAGGTTATTATTCATTGTGGCTAACTAGTAAACCGGCTACAAAAAAAATCCTTTATACAACTGTACATACCTAGAACCTAATTTAAAAATACTGTAGCAAAGACTAAGGATGTTTTTCTAGGCAGCCTATCAGAGACTAGCTTTCATTCTAAGCTTCCACCACCAAATTAGTACCTTATATCCCATAGGCTACAAGTAAATGTTGCCTTTTTGCATTTGTTTTTATAGATAAGAGCCTATACTAAAGTCAACACACAGTAAGCACACCTTTTTTCTTGTAGTAGTCTTCTTCCTCTTCATTTGATGAATCCGACCTGTACTGAAGCAGCTCCTGTTCATACTGTTCAAGGTAATTTAATTTCTTTGGCTTCTTGGCTTTGTCGGCCTTCCCCTTCTTTTTGTCTGAATCTTTGCCGGACTTTTTGGATTTTTTCTTCGAACTTCTCTCTTCTTCTGAGTTTTCCTCTTCATCATTGTCCTTCTTCTTTTTTTTCTTCTTCTTATCGCCATCTTTTGAAGAATCCTTTGACTTTGACTTCTTTTTTTTCTTCTCTACAACTTCATCTTCTTCTTCTTCCTCTTCTTCTTCCTCATCCCTTTTCTTTTTTTTATGCTTTTCTTTCATGTCATTATTGTTAGGCTCTGTTATTGTTTCAATGTCATTTTCTATAAAGTCTTCTTGTTCATCCTCTTCTAGTAATTCTACATCTTCTACATCATTGACCTCTTCTAGTTCTTCTTCCTCTTCTAGTTCCTCGAGCTCTTCTACCTCTTCAAGCTCTTCGTAGACTGGAAGCTTTTCTTTTATTTTTGATTTAGGCTTTTGGAAAGATTCTTTACCTTTCTTCTTGGACTTTTGCACAGGCTCTGGCTCCTCTTCCTCCTCCAATAGAGCATCAATTGGCTTTGATGA
The DNA here is from genome assembly GCF_032062135.1 of Pyxicephalus adspersus. Taxonomy (NCBI): domain Eukaryota; kingdom Metazoa; phylum Chordata; class Amphibia; order Anura; family Pyxicephalidae; genus Pyxicephalus; species Pyxicephalus adspersus. The sequence goes on along the minus strand of NC_092863.1, from coordinate 99,858,833 downwards.
ACTTTTTTTTTTAATGTGGTTTGGTTTATTGCCGGTAGACTTCTTCTTATCCTTTGCGTTAACTGACCTCTCTTTTACATCCTCATCTTCCTCGCCCTCTTCAATTTCTTCTTGGCTCTGGGCTTTATATTTTTTAGGTGCCATCACTTATTCATGGAGCCCTTGCTTTACTTTCAAACCTGACTTTTTGCCCCTTCGTTCGACTTGTGTAACGATGTGGCCAGAGATATGAAAACCTGGCCAATCAAATGCAGGCCCTTCAATTAAACGGACCTGAGAAGGGGCGCATGGTTAAACTTCTGATGTTGCTTCTTGCTGTTAAGGTAGGAATATCTACCTGTCTCTATTACTTCGTCCTGCCAGGAGTGAACTCATGAAAAATTACTTACTCTTTCGTATGTCATGTGACCGGGAGAGAAAGCAACGTGAAAAAAGAGATATGCCAGGCTAGCTTATCTTACTGCACTGAGTTCCCTCTCCATTATTCATAGTTTAGGATCGCTTTACAGAAAGAGATGGCTCAGTTGTACTTCAATATAGACAGATGAGTCTACCTATCATTAAGTGATTAATGAGGGGAAGACTGCATAAAAAGGAGAAAGGCATTTAGAAATCCCCTACAATCCTTTCATTTCTTACAATTCCATTCTGTTCTTTGTTTTTTTGTCTTGCTTTCTTGACCCGTCCTGTCATAATGCTGTGACAGTAATTATTTAGTGCATCGGCAATATGTAACCCTGTTGGTGTATTAATAGACTAGACAACGTACAATTGGCCATCCTGTGATCAAATTCCTCAGCAACAAAGGGAAGTCCCGGTGTGTGTACAATGACTGGAGTAGTAATTAGCACCTGCAGCTACCAGGTTTGTAACATGAGGACAGGTAAATGAAAAAAAATAGGATAACCTGGCCACACAGCCACACAGTGAATGTATAGATGACTAATGTACACATTAAGAAGCAGCTCGCTATTACAAAAACCTTTTCTCCAGCACTAAATATCTCAATAACACCGCTTCGCCTTGATCCCCTCTCTCCCCTACAATCTATTATGAATGCAGCACCCAGACTCATCCATCCTTCCAACCGCTCGTCTTCTGCTGCCTCTCTTTGTAGTTCTCTTCATTGGCTTTCATTTCACCTTAGAATCAAATTCAAGCTCCTGTGCTTTGCCTTCAAATGCCTACACAGTTATTGTCCCACTTACCTTTCTGACCTAATGGAAAAATACACCCCTAGTCGCTCTTTTCACTCCTACTAATGATTTCCTCATTAATAACCTCATCACATACACGGCTCCAAGACATTTCTAGAGCTGCCCCGACTCTCTGGAAAATTTTTCCTCGTCCTATTCGGATTGCTCCTATTTTCTACTAATTTAAAAGAACCCCTAAAAGCCATGTTTTCATACTCACCTACACGTCTTCTTCTGTCTCCTAACACTCACTACTCTCCCACCATTCCATATCCCCCCTCCTATTGTGTGTTACTTCCCCCACCTCCTAGATTGTAAGCTCTTCGGGGCAGGGTCCTCTCCTCCTCCTGTGTCACTGTCTGAGTCTGTCTGTCATTTGCAATCCTTTTTTAAAGTACAGCCCTGCATAATAGGTAGGCGATAAATAAATCCTGTTTATTAATAATAACTATAAGAAAAATAATCAGAATGGGATCTTTGCTTTAAAAATAAAGTAGCATGTTTAGAGTAAATTGAGATGACTTGTTTCAAACTTTCCATGACTTCTTAGCCCCTTTTTATTTGGTTTTGCAATAAGTAATTATACACATTATTTAATAAATTTACAAGATAATAAGACACATGAATGAGTATTGGACATTCTTTTACAACGGGTGATAATAAGAATTATGAAAGATTTACCTATAAATAAAAGCTGTGAAAAATGTACATTTGCTTTAACCTTATTTAGGGGCCACCTAAAGTCTTGCCCTGTAGAGTGCCTGACCTCAAACATTGAATCTTGAGAATCATAACAGTGTCAAATAACAGAACTCTGTGGTTGTATACATTTCCTTCAATGAAGGCCTTCTGCTATTTGACACAGGCAGTTGGCAAGGCAGCCCCTATCAAACTTCAGGCATCATCTGACCCGTAGCATTTAAATTGAATATAAGACTCAGCCAAAATAGGTAAAGCTAAAAAATGAGGCTAAACTTTAGGTAAACCTGTACATTTATATTAATTACTGGCCACAAAGGGCTTGATATGATCCTTTAGTCACTCTTTAGTTTAGTTTAGTTACTCTTCATAGCAATACATTGTGGGTAAGCATGGGACCGCACATAATGCAATGCAGTGCATCACTGTGCTATTCATAATAAATCTAATAAACCTGAAGACACCTGACACACATGAATTGCGGTGAACGATTTAACATTGTAGTGTGCTGTGTTGGCAAAAATTGTGCAGGTCCATTTCAGTACAGTCTGGGCTAGTTTAAAGCAACATCATGCAAATGTATGGTCCACACAAGTGTGAAGGGGTCCTAAGTAATAAATTGATGGCCCCGGAAAGACAAAGTTGTTTTGTGTGAAGGTCATTTATCGGTTAAGACCAGATAAGAGTTGCTCTTAACCCATGACAGCCACCTTTCATGCAAGGCTGTCTTCCCTCAACAAACTTCCTCATATTTTGACTTCCAAAATTCAGCCATAAAGGTAACCAGAAGAAAGAAACTAAATGTGTACACTGGGTGCTGACAACTATTGCCCTGCTTCCCTTAGACACTGTGGGCCTGATTTATTAAAGCTCTCTAAGTGAAGAGCTAAAGAGCAATATACGCAGATCGTGGCTGTATTATTATTATTATTATTACACAGTATTTATATAGCGCCAACATATTACAGAGTGCTTTACAAAGTCCATAGTCATGTCACTAACTGTCCTCCAAGGTGGATCACAATTTAATGTCCCTACCATAGTCATATGTCATTATTACAGACTAAGAGCATTTTTTTGAGGGAAGCCCATTAACCTAACTGCATGTTTTTGGAATGTGGGAGGAACCAGAGTACCCATAGGAAACCCATGCAAACATGAGGAGAACCTGCAAACTCCATGCAGATAATGTCCTGGCTGAGATTTTAACCTGGGACCCGGTGCTGCAAAGGCCCGACTGCTATCCTGTGAGCCACCGTGTTGTATGATGCGGTAGAAAGCTTCCTATTATTATACAACAAGGGAATATGATAGATTTCAGACATGTTGGGTGCAAAACTAATTCTAGGTTTTTTAGTCATATTGCTGCTCCAGACACCTTCCAGTGGTGGCCAACCATGCTGAAGTCCTAGGTGTCTGGATAAGTGTTCTCCCTAATATTATTATTATTATCTTGTATTTATTTAGTGCCAACATATTAGGCAATGCTGTCATAAGTCCAGTCATGTCACTAGCTGTTCCTTACAGGGGCTCACAATCTAATGTCCCTACCGTAGTCAAATGTCATTAGCACAGTCTAAGGTCAATTTGGGGGTAGCCAATCAACCTAACTACATTATCCATGGGATGTGGGAGAAAACTGGAGTTACCAGGGGAAACTCACACAAACACAGGAAGAACCTGCAAACTCCATGCAAATAGTGCCCTGATCGAGGTTCGAACTTGCGACCTATAGAGTGCTAACCTATAAGCCACTGTGCTTCCTAAAAATATCACCGTATACTGTGTCAGTATTTTTCTTGGGAGCCTTTGGCACCAATGCAAGCAGGGTATTGCGTACAGAGTATCACATATCTGGTAGATCTAGGAGGTTGGGTTTGAGGAAGTTAGGATGTGACTGTGACTGATGTATTGATAAGTTACTAGCAATCAAAAATCATGCACATCAACAGCTCCATCCTGATGAGTCAGGGCCAGACTACTAGATATGTCAGCGGTATTCCCTATGAAACCCTGGACAACAGCTCAGTACAAGCTGAATACAATGACATGGAATTAAAAAGATCCACACCCTCGACGTGTCTCTATAAATAACCGTAAGAGTCACATTTAGCACTGGTTCACATGTGCACTGCCTACGCTATTTTATGGGCAGATGGCTGATAACAAAAGAAGGTATTGGAGCATAGAAGAAAACTGGGAAATGGACCAAGATGCTGGTGGGAAACGGTAGTTACACTTGTCAAGTGTATTTATATGAGCTTATTATCTTGTTATTGTTGATGATAACAGGTGTGCGGTGCCTGCTCAGCAAATTCTGCCAAGGTCTACCCTGCCGGATGTCGGGATACAGTCAGCTGACTGAACACAATGAGAACTGATTCCAGTAACGTACAACCACCGACCCATGTATGATCCATGTAACTCGTAAACAACACATGAAGGACATGCACCCAGAAATGATCACCCCATGTGAAAGGGCAGTGAATACAATTCACAAATGGGAAGCCATATCTAAAAGAAGATCAGAATATCTAAACGTGTGTAGCTTGGCTCTGGTAAATTCCAAAATAACCTTCAATGTAAATGAGTTATATACATTCTAAGGGCATATAAAAAAAAGTTTGAAAAGTCTTTAGAAAAAAGTAGAAAAGCCTATCCCCTGACAGCATGCTGGAGCGAAGGACCCCTGCTTTTTGTCAGAAGCAGTGGTGCCCCTGCAGAGGTCAGACTCCCCTCCCCCACATAGACACACACGCTGCTGAGTCACACTTGGAGTTCTCAGCAAAAACTAAGACACTGGGCCTGGTTTATTACAGCCATCCAAGCTGGGTGATCCAGCAAACCTGGATTGCATTTCTTCAAAGTAATTTGCTATTTGTTAGTAAATGTTTTGAATCCTGGACCAGATCTATTTCAGGTTTGCTGGCTCACCCAGCTTCACTGATCAAAGTGTATTCTCTCCAGCTTTGGAGAGCTTTAAATTAGGCCCATTGCTTGGAGGCTGTTTAAGTTACTTTTTCTGACTCATGCACATGAATTTAAAAATTCCAGCATGAGCTATGAAGCCTGTAAGTAATATGCTTTTTAACAAGCTAAATAAAGAAATATATGTTAAAAAAAAATAGAGTTTCACATGCATTTTATATTCACTTGATTTTATTTATTTTTTTATTTTGAGTATACCAAATTAAGGTATATAATATTTGCAAACCATTATATGATCTCTTTAAATGCATCGTATATCCAATTATCCAGTTAGATGGTTAATCCTGCTACAAGGACCTTTCCTGGAATGTCATTTTATCCATGGATCCAATATGGGTACCATACCTGTAATGTGACCAGCACTCCCTCTGCTGGCCATTCTACATCACATCAATGTATAGTGCCTGATACATAAGAAGGCATTTGACCAACACTGCTGTATTCAAAGCAGAACTATACATAAAAAAATAACTTAAATAAAAAATTGCAAGCAAGCAGGTAGTTTACAATGCCCCCTCAATTGGGAAGTAAATTTACATAACAAGTTACTTTTGTCCGAGAGCAAGAAGAGGTGGGTGTACTTTAAAAGCTACATATAGTAAGGCAAGATTCCTTTTTTGCAGAAGGGACATCACCTGTCCCTTCAGTAATAAACAACCTGCCTGAGTGCGAATTTTAGATTTTAAAGCCCATCTATGGTCTCCATAGTCCCCCTCTGGGCCTACCAGAAGTCCCTCCCAAATGTTATACTAATTTTTTTAATGACATTAGCATTGCGTCCATATACTGAGAGCACAAAGTGTCATAATGATGACCCAGAGCCATAATGCCCTGCACACCCAGTCTGTCCTCCCAGGTGAGTCATTCTGGGTAACATTCTACCTGAAATACTAGGGACATCTAGTGGCAGAGATTATGTACTACAGGTGACTGCTGAGGATTAAAAAAGAATATTGCAGCTACAGATTAAAAAAAAAACCTTTCGGGGTGCTTTAAAAACAATATCCCATGCCTGGGCTTTAGATCCAGTTAATGTGCTTGAAATGCTTTTTCAGTCAAGGTGTGTCTTTGTGCCTTTTACTCCAGTGAGTTTTGTGCAACTGCATGACAACTATGCAGTCTAATGTGCAATGATATACAAAGCAAGACACTGATAACAAGGGTAGATAACTTGTGTGCATACCTTACAACTTTTGGAAACAGAAAAAGGGGAACATGCCCAAAAATAACCCCTCTTTTTAAGAACAATAAAACATAAATAACTAAAAAATGATTGGTTAAATCGCAACTCTCTCCTTTACAATCTAATATGAATGCTGCAGCCAGACTCATCCATCCTTCGCTCCGCTCCTCTTCTGCTGCCTCTCTTTGTAGTTCTCTTCATTGGCTTCCATTTCACCTTAAAATCAAATTCAAGCTCCTGTGCTTTGCTTTCAAATCCCTCCACAGTTCTTGTCTCACTTACCTTTCTGACCTGATAGAAAAATACCCCTCTAGTCGCTCTCTTCGCTCCTCCAATGACATACTAATGACTTCCTCACTCATAACCTCATCACACGCACGGCTCCAAGACTTTTCTAGAGCTGCCCCTATTCTCTGGAATGGTCTTCCTCATCCTATTAGGATTGCTCCTACTTTCTGCTCATTTAAAAGAACCCCTAAAACCCATCTTTTCATACTCACCTACCCGTCTTCTTATGTCTTTTGAAACCCTCACTACTTCCCACCATTCCATATCCCCCTCCTATTGTGTGATACTTCCTCCACCTCCTAGATTGTAAGCTCTTCGGGGCACGGTCCTCTCCTCCCCGTGTCACTGTCTGTATTCATCTATCATTTGCAACCCCTATTTATTGTACAGCACTGCGTAATATGTTGGTGCTGTTTATTATTAATATTAATAACAATAATAATAAATCCACCTTTTTTTCAACTATATTTCCTTTATATTAGCTTTTTAAAATAAAAAAAATTGAATAATTTTGAGTTTAGATGAAGACTTTTTTGAGGTATATATATCCAGAGACAACTGAGGATAAAAGAAAGACAGAAGGACTTGGATCTGGAAGAGGGACACAGTTGGGATCTATGCAGGTTGTAAAATATATCAGATGAGGTCAAGAAAAAAGATAACAAACTATCTAACTTGAACGTTGTACAAGCACATGTAATAACAAGAAACTATGGCACCTAAAATTGTCCACAGGCAACACTTTAAAAGTCTTAATAGCTCATCAATTTAGAGTTAACAATGTATTTTGGCAATAAAAAGATTGCTTTTACTCTGGTGACCCAAAGTTGTTTCTGTACCTGTGTCTTTTTTGGGTGTGCATTGTTTTAAATATAAGAATAGGGATGAAAGTGGAGCCTCTTTACATTTTTGTTAACTTTCTGCAAACTCAGCAGAATAGTCAGTATGTCAGATCAGGCAATTGACATTATGTGCACTCCAACCACCTAACTCAATCTGAAAATTTAGATAAAAAGGAAGCAAAACTAAAAAGAGGGTCAAATCAATGCTAGAAAAGTCAGATAAAAAAAAGGAAGTAACATTAAGTAACATCAATGCCTGAAAAGTTAATGACAAACACAGGGATTGTAACATACAGATTTTGTCCACTAGGTGGTGCAGTATGACCTTTGCAGCTTTAGCCCTATATGATGCATTATCCCACCCACACAATGAAAGTTACCTGGAATCATACACCTGTATTATCCATCTCCCTTGGTTTTCTGTAAGGCCCAATTATATTGTGGGGGTTCTCATTCTTTGTTATAATCTACTTGTGTAAGAAGATTTCCCAACTTTGAAACTCCTAGGTAAGGCATCGCTATCCTTTCTGGGAATTCCTATACAGAATGCAGAGCAAATGAAACATTGTGGGTAAAGACATGCAAGAGCACCAAATAAATTTGGACTGCTGTGTATTCCCCAGGGTCTTGTCAGAAAGAGTTTTTTTTTTTGTGAGTGAAGATTACTCATGGAGACCCTCATTGTAGTGTATAAAGTATCTAACTTGGTAGCCAAATGGCTTATTAAGCTGTAATTGTGAGTGAGTGCTATCTAGAACCTTCTAGAGCAGTGTTTCCTAACCAGGGTTCTTCCAGAGGTTGCCGGGGGTTCCTTGAGGAATGAGCAATTTGGATCTCTCCGGTCAGTTTACTTGACACCAATTATTTTTTTGTATGGGCGTCATTCTTCCCAATGGCCAGCAACGTAAGAGATATTCTTCCCACTGACCACCACACTAATGTACTGTGAGCTGTGGTTATAGTAATGATAGCCGGGGTTCCCTGGAGATCTGAAAATTATTTTAAGAGTACCCTCATGTTAGAAAGTTGAGAAATGCAGTCCAGTCATAAACATCCTGCATAGTAAGTCATTCACTAAAGAATTAGCACAAATAGAACATTAATAATTACAGAGACTTTACAGGGAGCTTACTGGATTTGGGTATTTTGTAACAAATCATTTGATTTAGTCTCTTACAATCCCCAAATGTCTTACTGCAGAATAGGAAGACTGATGCTGTAGACCCATGCTGTACAACAAGACAATCCATAGAACAACACATACGACTAGGCTGGGGGTTGTACAGCTTTTTGTGAATAACCCTCCCCTCCTAGGCCAGCACTAATAGGTGATTTCAAGGATACTGTGAACTAAGTGAGACTTGCAAAGTTAGTGACGCATGCAGTGCATTACCTAGCTACCTTACAAGTTTAGGTAAGCTACCTACCTTACCTAAACTTGGAAGTCATGTGACCGAACGCCAAGTGTCTGCCCCAACCTCTGCTTGACCTTAACCTCTCCTTGACCTATTCTCTCGCCTTGGTTTCTTTAAATCCCTCATCTGGCTGACTAAAGGTGCGTACACACTTCCAATTTTTATCGTTCCAATCGAACGACGAACGATCGATTGGGCAAAAAATCGTTGGTAAAAAAGTAACCAACGACGCCGACGAACGAGGAAAGTCGCTGGAAACGAACGACCGGACTGACGGATCGGATTGGACGACGATCGTTGAACATCGTTCGTGTGTACGGTCGTTCGTTGATCGGCCATGTTCAGAGCATGCGTGATGAACGAACGTCCGTTCACTTTCCTGTCGTGCACATAGTTCCTCTATCGCTCAAACGATCGTATCTATTGTGTGTACAATATCTACGAACGATTGTGTCGTTATCTCTATGTGCAGGATCGGTGCTATACGATCGGTCGTATATATCGTGCATGAACGTTCGTCGTTCGTTTTCCAACGATAATAATTGGAAGTGTGTATGTAGCTTTAGTCTTGGGTATGACTCTGACTCCATTTCTTTATCGCTCTCCTGCCTCTGATCCTTGGATACCTTGTCTAGCTGATCGACTTTTGTGTATGACCTCCTGACTTCTCTCTCGCCTCTGACCCTTGGATATCTCGCTTGACTGTCTGTCATATATGACCTTCTGGTAAACTCCAATGGCACTGGGAAATGCAAGAGTACAGGGGTATACCTACAAATCATGGATAACATTAATCTAAATAACAAAGACAGCTACCATGATAACTATTCCCCTCTAGGGATGAGCAAGCGAGTTTTTAAAAACTCAAGCTGGAATTTAAAAAAAAAAAGATTGCGGCCTGCCCCAATCAATGAATGCAGCCGGCGCTGCATTCATTGATTAGCTCAGTGTGCGATCCCCGGCACTAGAGGTTAAATGGGTTACAAGTTTCCCCATTCAAAAGCTCTAGTGCTCTCTGATTGGCTGGGGAAAATGTGAGGCATTCTCGCTCATCCCTATTCCCCTCTGCCATAACAATTGTGGCCTCCATAACAAACTCTTTCCCACCTTCCTTCATGCAGCCATCGTGACCCTTTCCCCCAAATCAAATGCAGATCCCATGACACCACACAAGAGCCAACAGGCAGTTTAATAGAAGAGAAGGCAAGGTATATATATTCTGAGGGACATATATTTAGAGTCCACCACTGTGCTACTCTGCATGAGAGAAGGAACAGAGAAGAATCAGTTACTCGCAACTATCAGAGGAAGGGTAAGAAGTTTTCTCTGTAGTAGTTTTCCCTTAGTTGTGTATTGTTGTGTGTTGTTAATCTCCCTTGATTTGTATTGAAGAGTTGAAAAAAAGAAACTAATTGGTGGTATCCCCTACCAAGCCAAGTTTATAAAATCAGAGGCCACCCCCTAGGAACACAAATGTATAGGGAAACAAAAAGGAGGGTTTTTGTAGTGTGGCCAAAGTAACATATTGTGTAATGCATGTATATTAATGCATATACATAAAATAAACTATATTAAAACAATAAGAAATATTTCACACAATAAAGTATACAAATCATATGTGAAATATACAAATAGCAATAGTGGATTTTGGATCAGAGCAATTGTGTTATAAAAACATGGTTCAAAGGTCATGACAACTGATTTAGAATTAGTTCCCAGTTGCGTGTTGTGAACAAAAAAGCATGGTATAGCTAGACATCAGATTCCTACTGATAGATATAGTATTGATTAGTTAGAACCAAGCAAAATGAGGTCTCTTGTCCCGATACGTTTCACCTCTGGGGCTTCTTCAGGGGTATTTAAAGAGACCGTACATGTACTACAAAAATGATGAACAAAATAATAGGTCATTGGCAGTAAGGAGTAATGAAATTGTATTGGAGAACAACTCCAAAGTCTGGATTTGGGCTTTAAAATGTGTACTCTTTGAATATATACTACAACTACCTTCAATCAAGTCAAATTGAATACCACAGTCTACATTCCACTACTGCCCATGTGGAATATCCCAGCATTCTAAGAACCAATCAAGGCAATACAACATCTCCTACCAGCCTCCTGACTTTGCTGCCTCTTCTTCCACCACATCCCAGGTGCCAGTAACGTATGTCCTTTGTAGATTCTTCAGGTGTCAGGGATATTGTCAGATTAGATCGATCGGAAGCAGCTCATGACTTATAGAGTCTAGCGTGCATAGATTTCTAGGTATGACTTCCACAGAGCCAGGTGGAAGAAAAGGTCTGCAAGCTATCACATAATGTATTTAACCGCACTGCTTGCTAAACGAGAAGCCTCTCAAGTTTAATGAGTTCTTTAAAAAAATATGAAGCTCGAAGCAGGCGAAGAAACCTCGAGAGAGCGTGACGAATAAAAGAACGCGGATAGGCCAATGGTATGTGGAAGTGACTTTCTATTGCCTGAATTCTATCTATTGACATATCTCTACTCTTACTACGACATGATTTAGTTTCCCATCTGAAAGGCTTAGGTTACCTTTTGCTTACACTTCTTAACAAAACAGAATACTCAGCTAAGGTTCCACGCATGGATTAAATTATTTTCCAAAGACACTGCCATTAGGAAGCTACTAGTGATTTTAAGTAGATGTAATCCTAACTAAATAACATTGAGGTTGCTAATGCACTGTGTATCATAAACGACTATCATAGCTTTTCCCTTTATTATTTTTTAATAAAATACTGTTTTCCCTCTTTACATTGCTTATTTCAACGTTTTTCTGCAGCAGCTTCATTGATGGCCACACAGCATTTCTCAAGATGGGTTTTCCGATGATGGACCATGCCGATGTAATGAGCCTGGAGAGGATACACTTTTATCAGTGAACCTACAAATAGCAAATGGCTTTAAGAAATCCATTCCATGTTTGCTGGATCACCAAGGTTCACTGCTGAAAGTATATCTTATCCAGCCTTGGACAGCTTTGATTATTCAGGCCCAATGTATTTAAAAACTCATAACAGGGTGACAATGCAAAAGAACAATTGAGAGGCAGGTACACATCACAGTCACCCTATACCAAGAAACACCTAAATGTTTATGGCAGGAGGTATTATGATAATGAATGTTGCAAATTCAGAAAATGCCTGTGAATTTCTAAATCTAAATACACAATTTAGAGATTATGTTTAAATAATAAGGGGCATACTTATGAAGCAGTGAATCTGACATTTACCAAACATACACTGCAGGTGAATCTTTCAGTTGCATATGTTTTAAATGGGAGTGTTTCATTGAATGACTGATTGATTGATTGATTGATTGATTGATTGATTCACCATTAGGGAATATCTTGGGGTTGGTCCATGACACCCTGGGCTGAAACCAAGTGGGATGAACCCAGAGGAGCAGCAGAATCAGAAGGATACAGAGACTTTCTGAGGCAAAAAGCACCAGATGGGGGGGGTAAGTATCTTATAGACCTACAGTATTTAAAAAAAAAATTTTTATCCCTAAATACTGCTTCTATAACTCTGGCCTTTGCAGCACTAGGTCCCGATTTTGAACCTTGGACAGGAAACTATCTGTATAAACTTTGCAGTTTCTCCTTGTGTTTGAGTTGGTTTCCCCGGGTACCCACATTCCAAAAACATGCAGTTAGTTTAAATGGCTTCCCCCCACAAAATTCTCCTTAGTCTGTATTATTGACATGTGATTGAGATAGGGATATTAGATTGTGAGCTCCTTTGAGGGACAGCTGGGGACATCACTATGGACTTTGTAAAATGCTGCATTATATGTCGATGCTAAAAAAAATACTGTGTAATAATAATAATAATAACTGGCTACAATGAAGGAAATCCCCCCAACATGACCTAGGCTGCAAAAAAGAAAAAGGTTTCAACTATATCTATATATTTGATTCTTTTGATAGGTATTTGATATAAAAGTGGCTTATCAACCCTGTTAGGGACTTTAACATTTCTGGCTGGTAACATGATCTGCAGCTTGTCATCTTGCTGTTGTTCGTGTAACAACGGTACTCATGTTACCAGCACAATGAGCGCAAAACAGATGTAGATAGACCTACCGGTATGTACTATACTGAGACGTAATAGTACAGCCTGATGTGTTGTTAGGAAATGTTCTCTACAGGCGCAAAACAGATGTAGATAGACCTACCGGTATGTACTATACTGAGACGTAATAGTACAGCCTGATGTGTTGTTAGGAAATGTTCTCTACAGGTTTAGTCAAGAACTGACTTGATTTGCACTTATTCACCTGAGCAGTCATCAGTGATGTTCTTGACTGTCTTAAGCTGGCCATACACACACTATGCCATCTCTGTACAATTTAGGTTCACTATGTATATGAAAACAAACATAATCTATGTTTTTAATGTTTTGCTTTTACCACATTTAGAAGCCTGTACACACAGTGCACCATGGTACACTACAAGTCAGTGGCAAAAAGATGCATGTCTGAGTATTAACAGCCCATTGATGATAAATTCATGTTGTTTCTTACCAGTATGATCGCTTGCTTTTCCATCCAGCTGATGCTGAGAAGTTTTGATGCTGGGTGTTAAGGTTCGGCTGAGTTGACAATCGGTATGGTAGAGGGAAAACCATCGCTTGCATGGGAAGTGCCATGACTTATCTCGGTTTGTGTTGGTGACAAAGACTTCATCCACATACCAGGCGTGTTGTTGTTCCAAGCCGTCATGCTGTGTAAAAAGTCAGAGTGGACTTAATTATCATTTTAATGTCCTGATAAGTCAAACAGTTCATTTAGCAGTTCTGTCAACAGACTTGCCATGTTGTTTTATTTAAAACGCAATCATAAAATTCCCTTAGATTAAAGAAACCATGGAAAAAACAAGATGATCTCCTCCTATTGCCTCCCCCCCCCCCTGTTTGTTAATCTACAATAAAAATCCAAACCACTTTAAAGGATAGTTTCTACATCCCTGCACGGAACAACTATTTCCAAGGACAAATAGCTCAGAAACTGACTCTCTCACTGAAAATTAGAGCCAGGCCAATGGAACATACGGTACAGTAAACACTTACCTCCAGAGTTATGCTTTTAATGTCCCCAATCTCTGGCCCAGATACTTTGAAGGTGTGAGTTGAACCTTTGGTGAATTTAAATTCAGAGTCTGGAGAAGATTTTTTATACAGCTGAGTCTTGTTCAGCTTCCCTTTGCTTCCTTTCATCTTTATGTAGACCTAAACAAATACAATAATGCAGCAAAATGTTGTAGTAACTGCATGAATGCTATTGTGATGGTGTAACAATTCAATTTTTGTAGGCATTATCCATGGTCAAAACCTATTTTTTGGATTCTGATGCCAACTCAGAGATGGCACAATCATGATGTTATGATGTTCTTGTCTGTGTTTAAATACATGTATAGGGTATGTATGTATAGTCTATGTAAACTCTGATCAATAAGGGAGATGAGACATAGCCCCTGATTCATCAATAAAATCCGCGCTCGCTGGAAGCGCGAAAGTACGCGCGGCCATCGTTTGCGGATTACCGCGGTCCAGACTCCAGTGTGCGCGTACACTCGCCTCACTGCCAGCCGGATTCCTGCCTTCACAATAGGGAGCGCGAATCTGCCAATTAAGGCAATTAGATTTCAGCTGCGCGATTAAGGAGGATCT